>NW_026707565.1:0-122500 GCF_902713425.1 Acipenser ruthenus
CCTTAGCAGACGCCCTTATCCAGGGCGACTTACAATTGTTACAAGATATCACATTATTTTTACATACAGTTCCCCATTTATACAGTTGGGTTTTTACTGGAGCAATCTAGGTAAAGTACCTTGCTCAAGGGTACAGCAGCAGTGTCCCCCCACCTGGGATTGAACCCACGACCCTCCGGTCAAGAGTCCAGAGCCCTAACCACTACTCCACACTGCTGCCCCATCACTGTGGAGTTCAACCTGAAGCTAGCTTTTTTTGCTAATCTGAGAATGAGTTTCTATCTTCTCATTAAAAGGGACACAGTCTGTTTTTAAAAAAAAGGAGGGGGGGGCTATCGATTCCAAAGTGTAGCTCCGTCAGGTAACGATGGAATTACACTTGGAAAAAAAAAATGGGGTGTGTCGCTCTCTTCTCTGCCAGTGACGTCAGGAAAGCAATTGGTCTCCCAACGTAATGACCTGGCAGGGAGACTGCGTTCAGATCTGGCAAAAGCGATCCTCGCTAATTCCTTCTTTATTTTACAGATATATTTTTAAGTGGTTAAAGAAAGGGGTCTCGGTACCAGGAGGTTCAAATCCCGGCTCAGCCACTGACTCCCTGTGTGTGTGTGTGTGTGTGTGTGTGTGTGTGTGTGTGCGTGTGTGCGTGACCCTGAGCGAGTCACTGAACCTCCTTGTGCTCCGTCCTTCGGATGAGACGTCAAACAAACGAGCTCCTATTGGAAGTGACTCTGCAGCAGCAGCAGCAGCAGTTGTTGATGATGCATAGCTCACCCCCCTAGTCTCTGTAAGTCGCTTTGGATAAAAGCCTTCTAAATGACTAAATAATAATAATTTTCCAGCAGGAGTCAGCTCTGAAATGGGGATGCGATCAGCGAGATTAATATGCTCTGGCAGACTGGGTGGGTGAACCCTGCTGTAGATCAACACACACACACACACACAGAGACACAGAGACACACAGAGAGCTACAGCTCAGTGACTCAAACCAGGGGCAGAGTCACAATTAATGAGAGCCGAAGCAAAGCAATTAATCACAAGCAGACACTGATGAAGGCACAGGCCCATGTTAGTCAAAGGATCAGCTGGAACAGCTACACAAAACACACACTATGACATTTTGTATATTACAGTAAATATATGTATTTTGTACTGTACCCTTCTGCTGATCTTAATAAAAAAAAATATATATATTATATATATAATTTATTGTTGTAGTTTTGTTTTCCTCCCCCATGCTCTTTGTTATACTGTGCATTTGTCATAGTTTACCATGGTTTGTTTTTGTAATATGCTTTACCAGACCTCTCTGTGCTTTACAATGCTTCCCTATGCTTTACCACACCTCTGTGCTTTACAATGCTTCCCTATGCTTTACCAGACCTCTCTGTGCTTTACAATGCTTCCCTATGCTTTACCAGACCTCTCTGTGCTTTACAATGCTTCCCTATGCTTTACCAGACCTCTCTGTGCTTTACAATGCTTCCCTATGCTTTACCAGACCTCTGTGTGCTTTACAATGCTTCCCTATGCTTTACCAGACCTCTCTGTGCTTTACAATGCTTCCCTATGCTTTACCAGACCTCTCTGTGCTTTACAATGCTTCCCTATGCTTTACCAGACCTCTCTGTGCTTTACAATGCTTCCCTATGGTTTACCAGACCTCTCTGTGCTTTACAATGCTTCCCTATGCTTTACCAGACCTCTCTGTGCTTTACAATGCTTCCCCACACCTCTCTGTGCTTTACAATGCTTCCCTATGCTTTGCTTTGTGTACTAGTCAGGCTGATGCACAGACAGACAGACAGACAGACAGACAGACGTGAGTTGACAGTAGAAATGTTTCTTACGTATGGAGAGGCATCGATACTGTCTGTATTTACAACCATGGGATGGGAGTTTGCCTATAAAAACACAACAAAGAAGAGAAAATAAAGCAATCTAACAAAACACGAAAATATATCACTAGCCAGGTTTGAAAACTGAAATGATCTGAACCCCCTCGCCCCTCCTTCTCGATGTCTACACAGAAGCCCAAAAAATGATCCGTTTCTCTGCGTGTTTTTTTTTATTTTCCTCACAGTGAATGACGGCAAAGCTCAGATTTTCTTCGTGTTCAGCTTCAAATCATAAAATCGCTGTGAAATTTCACTGATCTGATTAGGGAAACACGGCTAACTGACTGGTTCTCAAAATAGAACGCAGCAGCCAAAAATAAGTTTTTTCATTTTTTTTTTGGTGTGTGTGTGAAGAAATATTGATTCAAAATGCGTTACATAAATACAGCTCGTGTTCCGAGTGATTCAAAAGGAAAAAAAAGAGATTTTTTAAAAGTTTCAGTCCGTTTTCTGGTAGCGCAGTGGAAGCAGGCAGCTCTCAAAGGGTCGGGTCGGGTCGGGTCGGGTCGGATCGGTTGCATTTCCTTTTCGCTGATCTTCAAAAACGATGCAGGCTGACCAAATCTTTTTTTATGCTGATCAGCGTCAATGTCAGAGACCAATTTCAAATTAAAACACTGGAGAGAATACCCGTAAACCAAAAACACACGCTTGGAAAATAAGAAGTGCTTTTCTATATATATATAATTTATGATCTGGCTTTGCTGTCTTTTTTTTATGGACCGTTGATCCAACCTCTCTCTGCTTTACAATGCTTCCCTATGCTTTACCAGACCTCTCTGTGCTTTACAATGCTTCCCTATGCTTTACCAGACCTCTCTGTGCTTTACAATGCTTCCCTATGCTTTACCAGACCTCTCTGTGCTTTACAATGCTTCCCTATGCTTTACCAGACCTCTCTGTGCTTCACAATGCTTCCCTATGCTTTACCAGACCTCTCTGTGCTTTACAATGCTTCCCTATGCTTTACCACACCTCTCTGTGCTTTACAATGCTTCCCTATGCTTTACCAGACCTCTCTGTGCTTTACAATGCTTCCCTATGCTTTACCATACCTCTCTGTGCTTTACAATGCTTCCCTTTAATTTGGTATATTATAGACGTCTATACATCGGCGAGACGATAAAAGGCCAGATAGCTAAGTTCACCCCGGGTGTATTTACAAAAACGCGGGGGTTTCTAATGGCTCCCATTCTAAATGACCCGTCCCTGACTCGCGTCGTCGTTGGTTAAAGTTCTGTGTGGGTTTGGACGCAGAGGTAATTACCAGCTGTCAGAGAAAACGCATCTCTCTCAAACACTTCTGCAAAGCGCCGGGTCCTTTCTGTATAAAACCTCATTAACTCTTAGTTCCCGACTGCCCACCCCCACCGTTGCCATGGCTACTCCGTAGCAACAGCTGCTACATCCCCACCCCACCCCCCACCCCCTCGGGAGGGGAAGCCGGTTTCCTAGGCAACAGAAGCTTCTGTTCCAGCGCGTTGTCGCAATTATCATGCAAAACGGGCGGATTAATAATCAATGTGAAGAGAGTGAGTCAGGATAGGCCAAGAGAAAACGAAATGTAAAAATATATATATAATAAAAACCGAGAGGAAACAAGGGATTCAATCAAAACAAGGGAATGTAATCAAAGAAAGGCCCCCGGGGTCTATAAATAAACCCTGAAAACAGTGGGGGGGGGCCTGGCTTCATATAAAATAGACCGACGTAAGATGCAGAAACACAGCCTTAGTTTCCATCAGCAGCAGATCAGAGCTCAAATCGCATTTAGACTCTCTATCTGTCTCATTTTGGATTGCAGGCTGGCAAACTATCCCTAGCGGTCAGGGCTCTGGACTCTTGACCGGAGGGTCGAGGGTTCAATCCCAGGTGGGGGACACTGCTGCTGTACCCTTGAGCAAGGTACTTTACCTAGATTGCTCCAGTAAAAACCCAACTGTATAAATGGGGAATTGTATGTAAAAATAATGTGATATCTTGTAACAATTGTTAGTCGCCCTGGATAAGGGCGTCTGCTAAGAAATTAATAATAATAATAATAAAGACTGATTTTCCAGGTTTTACTACATCATTGATTAGCCCACAGGGTGCCTAGGTAACCAGCTCAGGTGTGTCTGATTAAACTCGTAATAAAACCAGGACTGGATCACACTGCTAAGCAACTGGGAGTTTGCATCATCTAGAATTTTAGGATTGAGACATAATGAACAGAATAGAATTAACTAATGAACTAATTTTGCTTCCTGAAGTCGGACGAAAGCTGCTGGATGATGTTACCTCGTTAACATATTGAATTACACACCAGCGCTTTGTAGTTTTGCCAGGTACTTAACAAAAAAACTGACAAACTGAAATTTCAAGATCTAACATGAAATACTGCTGTACTGCTATTAAACCTTCCGGGAGACTTTTAGGCGATATCATTTTTGTAGTTTCTTTTGATTACATGATGTTAAATAATAAAAATCTAAAATTATGTTAATATAATTTTTTTTTTTTTAAATTATGTTACAATCCTAAAAATTCTAAGGTGCTGCAAAACTTTGCTGTCGCTGCATTTTTTATTTATTTATTTTTTACATCGACAAGAGTGTTGCAGGGGGGGACCGGTTAATTGGTAACACCGCCCTGGTGTACCAGCTGTGCCCTGGATGATTTGCCGACTGAAAAGGGGAAGAAATTCACAGCACCCCCTCCTTCCTGTTCTCCTATTTATCACAACACAGACCCATCTTTCAGAGCCTGTTGAAAACTGTCCCGTCTTTTCCCCTCTGTAGTGAAGTGCCAACGAAGGGTTAAGTCCGAGAGGTTGCCGGAGGCCCCCCCTCATCAAGCGGGCAGCTTTCCCTGCGCCAGTGCTTTCTGTTGGCGTGCTTCTCGCTGTAGCTCTGCGCAGACTCACTAGCTTCCTGCCAAGGCTGCCTTTAACCTCTGCAGTGTTTCTGCTGTTTGGTCTTGCAGTGTGTGTTTGGTTTGGCTAGATCCCTAAAAAAAACCTTTCCCCATGGGAAAAGCATTGCAAAGTGTGATGAAGCACAGTGACAGCCTAACAAAGCATAGGGAAGCATGGTAAAGCACAGAGAGGTGTGGTAAAGCATAGGGAAGCATTGTAAAGCACAGAGAGGTCTGGTAAAGCATAGGGAAGCATTGTAAAGCACAGAGAGGTGTGGTAAAGCATAGGGAAGCATTGTAAAGCACAGAGAGGTCTGGTAAAGCATAGGGAAACATTGTAAAGCACAGAGAGGTGTGGTAAAGCATAGGGAAGCATTGTAAAGCACAGAGAGGTGTGGTAAAGCATAGGGAAGCATTGCAAAGCACAGAGAGGTATGGTAAAGCATAGGGAAGCATTGTAAAGCACAGAGAGGTCTGGTAAAGCACAGGGAAGCATTGTAAAGCACAGAGAGGTCTGGTAAAGCATAGGGAAGCATTGTAAAGCACAGAGAGGTGTGGTAAAGCATAGGGAAGCATTGTAAAGCACAGAGAGGTGTGGTAAAGCATAGGGAAGCATTGCAAAGCACAGAGAGGTATGGTAAAGCATAGGGAAGCATTGTAAAGCACAGAGAGGTGTGGTAAAGCATAGGGAAGCATTGTAAAGCACAGAGAGGTGTGGTAAAGCATAGGGAAGCACTGTAAAGCACAGAGAGGTGTGGTAAAGCATAGGGAAGCATTGTAAAGCACAGAGAGGTCTGGTAAAGCATAGGGAAGCATTGTAAAGCACAGAGAGGTCTGGTAAAGCATAGGGAAGCATTGTAAAGCACAGAGAGGTCTGGTAAAGCATAGGGAAGCATTGTAAAGCACAGAGAGGTCTGGTAAAGCATAGGGAAGCATTGTAAAGCACAGAGAGGTCTGGTAAAGCATAGAGAAGCATTGTAAAGCACAGAGAGGTCTGGTAAAGCATAGGGAAGCATTGTAAAGCACAGAGAGGTCTGGTAAAGCATAGGGAAGCATTGTAAAGCACAGAGAGGTCTGGTAAAGCATAGAGAAGCATTGTAAAACACAGAGAGGTCTGGTAAAGCATAGGGAAGCATTGTAAAGCACAGAGAGGTCTGGTACAGAATATTAATAAACATGGCTCAATTCAATAACACACATCATTGAGCGACTGTTCTTATACAAACAGAGAGTGACGGAGGAAAATCAGAGATGGGAGAGGTGAATATTTTGGTCGTTTTTCACTGCTGGGAGAGTGGAGAACAATAAATAAAACCAAGGTATTGATCCAGCATACCTCAAAACAAACCATTGCTAAAGCCTGTTATATAAACACTCTTAGTATTACAGCAGTGAGCAAATCTATCAGACCCCCTCCAGAGGCGTCCCTCGTCTCCTGTCTGTACCTGCCTGCATGCAAACCTGAGCGACTCGCAGAGGCGTGTTCTAAGAACACGGAGACAGTTCTGAGGTTCTGAGTTCCGGTTCTAAAAGGCTGCATTGTCTGCCAGGTCCAGTCTGGGTATGGACAGCAGTGTGTAATCAGCGATGTAGAAACAACAGGCTCTCACGATGGGCGAAAATGTCAGACCGCTTTGGGCTTTAATTAGACATTTTAAAAAAAAGTCCTGCATTTTTGCCATGTGTGGCTGCGCGATCCTTTCCTCTTCCTGTTCGAAATGCATGTGTAGCCTATTAAAGCGATCAATTAAAACGAGTCCATCCCTAATTGCCGGTTTTGATGTTCAGTTCCAGCGGTTTGATGTCGCACGCACAGCGGATCAAGACCACAGAAGCGGTAGGGGCTCTTCCAGTCCGCTGGCACACGGCTGCAGGACTGTGGAGCGGAGCCACGTTTTCTCTGTTCCTGCGGAAGCCGCAGAGTCTCTGGAGATGCCAGATCATCACGCATCCACAGCCTGACAGCTACCGACTCCCAGAGAGAAAATTAATTAAAAGATATCCCAGCGTCAAACAGGCTCTTGACAAGAGAGAGCGAGAGAGAGAGCGAGAGAGAGAGAGAGAGAGAGAGAGAGAGAGAGCGAGAGCGAGAGCGAGAGCGAGAGCGAGAGCGAGAGCGAGAGCGAGAGAGAGAGAGAGAGAGAGAGAGAGAGAGAGAGAGAGAGAGAGAGAGAGAGAGAGAGAGAGAGAGAGAGAGAGACTGCATTAACCCGGACTTCTTAATTACACAGTCCTGCAGCATAACAGCTTTCCAAGTACATTAGTGTGCAAATGTATTAGAACACCCCCATTGCAATGCTTCCCTATGCTTTACCACACCTCTCTGTGCTTTACAATGCTTCCCTATGCTTTACCAGACCTCTCTGTGCTTTACAATGCTTCCCTATGCTTTACCAGACCTCTCTGTGCTTTACAATGCTTCCTTATGCTTTACCAGACCTCTCTGTGCTTTACAATGCTTCCCTATGCTTTACCAGACCTCTCTGTGCTTTACAATGCTTCCCTATGCTTTACCAGACCTCTCTGTGCTTTACAATGCTTCCCTATGCTTTACCAGACCTCTCTGTGCTTTACAATGCTTCCCTGTGCTTTACCACACCTCTCTGTGCTTTACAATGCTTCCCTATGCTTTACCACACCTCTCTGTGCTTTACAATGCTTCCCTATGCTTTACCAGACCTCTCTGTGCTTTACAATGCTTCCCTATGCTTTACCAGACCTCTCTGTGCTTTACAATGCTTCCCTATGCTTTACCAGACCTCTCTGTGCTTTACAATGCTTCCCTATGCTTTACCAGACCTCTCTGTGCTTTACAATGCTTCCCTATGCTTTACCAGACCTCTCTGTGCTTTACAATGCTTCCCTATGCTTTACCAGACCTCTCTGTGCTTTACAATGCTTCCCTATGCTTTACCACACCTCTCTGTGCTTTACAATGCTTCCCTATGCTTTACCACACCTCTCTGTGCTTTACAATGCTTCCCTATGCTTTACCAGACCTCTCTGTGCTTTACAGTGCTTCCCTGTGCTTTACCAGACCTCTCTGTGCTTTACAATGCTTCCCTATGCTTTACCAGACCTCTCTGTGCTTTACCACACCTCTCTGTGCTTTACAATGCTTCCCTATGCTTTACCAGACCTCTCTGTGCTTTACAATGCTTCCCTATGCTTTACCAGACCTCTCTGTGCTTTACAATGCTTCCCTATGCTTTACCAGACCTCTCTGTGCTTTACAATGCTTCCCTATGCTTTACCAGACCTCTCTGTGCTTTACAATGCTTCCCTATGCTATACTTTGTTTAATGTTATCAGGAAGAAAATAAAACGTATTCTGCAAGATCATCCCGAGAGCTGTATTGAAATTAAGCCCGGCTGGCAGGTGGCAATGCCGGCCGCATTAACGTCGTCAATTATTCATTATTACGTCAGACTCTCCGCTCCTCGCCCGGAAGCCGTCATAATGTTTACAGGGTTGCACGAGCCACTCTGACCTCACGCTGCCGTGCACAGCACGGGGATGATTGACTGGCGGATTGCATCGCATCGCATTGAATGCATATTCCGCTGGGGATTGCTGACTGGAGTAAACTGGGAATCAGTAAGGATAAGTGCGGGTACAAAATACATTGTAAAATAAAATACAAATTAAATAATAATAATAATAATAATAATAATAATAATAATAATAATAATAATAATAATAATAAATACTGTTTGCAATTGAGCCCCCCCCCCCCCCCACTGAGAAATGTCAGTAGCATTTTTGCAGACTTGTCCACAATGAAAAAATAAATCAATTAAAATAAAAAAATATTGGCTATATTAACGACTTTACAGCACAAGCAATGCATGCGTGTGCATCGTACGTAAAAACACATCTTCTGCAACGCTGAACCGGCGAACAGCGTTAGTTTAAACCGAGATGAAGAAATTTATTTAAAACCATCGATAAATTTCTAACGTGTAGTTTTTTAATTCGTTTCTGGCTTCAATACTGCGGATCCCGCGACGGGTTTAATTGAAAACGCCACGCCCGTTCCCGAAACAGGCTTGCGTGGATTCCCTGAAGTCTGGTAAACTGTTGTAAACATTTTAATTTAAATTTGTTAAAAAAAAAGAGATTAAAACTGACAGCCGCCAGGCTTTCCTCTCCTGAAAATATCACGCAACGTTCAAACTGCTTCCACTGCGGCCACCGTACCCGGTTTTACTTCACAGGAGGCAGATTAAAAAGCGTTGAGAAATGTATGTACGTTCAGGATGGTGCGTGGTGGCTTAAACAGACAGGCGCAGAACTAGCTTGTTACGTCAAGAACCGTGCATCACACCGCAGGCAGGTTCACAGATTTAAATAGACACGAGTGACGTTACCATGGCACCACAAGGCTATAAATATACCTCTGATGTTTTGTTTCCAAACACACCTTCCCTTGACGAAGGCGTGTTGAAACACACCGGAACGTATTATTTTTTGTTTGTTTGTGTGGATAAAATGTAGAAAAGACATTTCTAGATTGGTACGCAATTACGGACTCTACACTCGCATAAACACACAGGAACGGTCAATCATTCAAATCGCGCACCGCGAAGCATTCTGGTACCGGCCACCTGTCTCAGGTACCTTTCACTGCAGGACTACACTTCCCAGAAGGCATTTGGGGCGGGGGTTGGGTGGGGGGGGGGGGGCGTGAATTGAAAACACCGCACGGTGCCAAACTGTCCGAGTGTACCCGGGTGCCATGGCAACCCTACTCCCGTCGCCTGATCACTTCCTGTTCTGTAGGTCGGATGCACTAAGGCTGTCCAGCACAGCGTGTTATCGGGAGAGCAAAGCAATTGAAAGATGTTTAAGGAATTCTTGTATTTTAAATTCTACTAAGAGGTCCAAGATTGTAATGCCTTCGCACAAGGGGGGAGGGGGAGAGAGGACCGATGTTACAGAAAGGAAACGAATACAGACACACACACTCCCACGCAGGAACATAAACACTGCCGCACTCAATTACAGACCATTAGAGACTCCCACACACACACAGCACAAACACACACAAGCAGGGGCCCGAGAATGCTCACATCATAACTAAAGTCATTGTATTTATCTTGCTCTTAATTGTATTATTACTTGTACTGTGATTCTTGAAATTGATTTTTGTTTACGACTGTAAGTCGTCCTGGATAAGGGCGTCTGCTAAGAAATAAATCTATCTATCTATCTAGCATATGCTGGTGAATTACAGAGCCTGTTGTGAGTGGAGGGCGATTAATACAGCAATGAAACGGATTGCATTGACGATTATACAGAATATAGCAGATCTGCTTTGTGTGCGTGCTGGCGTGCCTGTGCGTAAACAGGGAGTTTTCAGTTTATCGATTACTTCTCTTCTTCATTATATGCTTATGCAGCACTTCTGTTAAACTACAAACTCACGCTAAAAAGAAATGCAGACCAATTAAACCCTGCATTCCCTATTCTTTTTAAAGGGATGATCCGCAGTATTTTGCCGGGCTTGTGAGGTAAAATAGTCCTTGCTTATAAGCCTATACCTTTACGCACACAATTATAAATACATACATACATCCGGGGTACCGTGGCTGCGTGCATTTGAAGATGGATGCCTATCTGTTGAGGGACACCCAGATATTTAGTAAAATAATAATAATAATAATAATAATAATAATAATAATAATAATAATAATAATGGCAGCGGGGTACAAACGGGAAGCAATTCCAAATTCTCTGTCCCAGAGTGAAAAGCGGACACACAGTAATGTTTAAATTAAAGAACACACACACACACACACACACACACACACACACACACACACAATCTCTCTCTCTCTCTCACACACACACACACACAATCTCCATCTCTCTCTCACACACACACACACACACACACACAATCTCTCTCTCTCACACACACACACAATCTCTCTCTCTCACACACACACACACACACACACACAATCTCTCTCTCTCACACACACACACACACACACACACAATCTCTCTCTCTCACACACACACAATCTCTCTCTCTCTCTCTCTCTCTCTCTCACACACACACACACAATCTCTCTCTCTCTCTCACACACACACACACAATCTCTCTCTCTCTCTCACACACACACAATCTCTCTCTCTCACACACACACACACCAAAATTTGGAGCATTTCTCCTACCATGAGTCGCTGTCTCTGTTTTTTAGCCTTCCGAACGTTATTGATAAACCTTCTGCCCATCTTTTTGGCGTACCAGACCGAAACAAACATGATGATGACTCGAGATTGTGAAAATAATAATAATAATAATAATAATAATAATAATAATAATAATAATAATAATAATAATAATAATCTGGAGTTATTCCAACTAAAAAACGAAATTAAATTAATTTAATGAAATCACTAAACACAAAAGAAATGGATTGAATACCTCTTCCGGGAATCGGAAGTTACGATTTATCAATAAATAAATTAATTAAAATAAATAAATAAATAAATAAACAAACAAAAAAAAAAAACTCTCAGCGTTCCAGCATGGAGTCCGAAGTTCCTTGATTTTTTTGGTGAGAAAGTGGGAGAGACGTTAAGAGACGGGAATTCCGGTAAAGACAAAATTGATCTTCGCTTTTTTTAATCTCCAAAACAAGCAATTTCCCGTCCAGTACACCGATACCAGCCGAGTAAAATAAAAACCACAACGACGCTGTGTGTGAATAATAATAATAATAATAATAATAATAATAATAATAATAATAATAATAATAATAATAATAATAATAATAATGATGATGATGATGGTGATGAACAGTGGTTATTCTAATTTGTCTTTGTTAAATAAATAAAACTAAACTCCCTTATTGTATATCTCTTTCACATTGACTCGCTGCGGAGCTTCTCTCCGCTTCTATAAAACGAGCCGCCTCTTTTCTGTTCGGCTATTTAAAAAAAAAAAAAAAAAAAAAGACTGACGCGGCCGCTCGCTTTCCTCGCTCGCTCGCTCCTCTCTTTTTAAATTGTGTTATGTAATTCAGTCGCTTTCTTTAAGGATAGGCGGCGTGTGTGTTTGTGTGTGTGTGTGTGTGTGTGAGAGAGAGAGAGAGCAAGAAGGGAGAGAAAGAAGAGAGGAGAGAAGGAGAGAGAGGAGGGATGGATAGGGAGAGAGGAGGGAGGGAGAGAGGAGGGATGGATAGGGAGAGAGGAGAGAGAGGAGAGAGGAGGGAGGGAGAGAGAGGAGGGATGGATAGGGAGAGAGGAGAGAGAGGAGAGAGGGAGGGAGAGAGAGGAGGGATGGATAGGGAGAGAGGAGAGAGAGGAGGGAGGGAGAGAGGAGGGATGGATAGGGAGAGAGGAGAGAGAGGAGGGAGGGAGAGAGAGGAGGGATGGATAGGGAGAGAGGAGAGAGAGGAGGGAGGGAGAGAGGAGGGATGGATAGGGAGAGAGGAGAGAGAGGAGGGAGGGAGAGAGAGAGGAGGGAGAGAGAGAGGATTGATGGATAGGGAGAGAGGAGAGAGGAGGGAGGGAGAGAGAGGAGGGAGAGAGAGAGGATTGATGGATAGGGAGAGAGGAGAGAGGAGGGATGGAGAGAGAGGAGGGATGGATAGGGAGAGAGAGGAGGGAGGGACAGAGAGAGGAGGGAGAGAGAGAGAGGATTGATGGATAGGGAGAGAGGAGAGAGGAGGGATGGAGAGAGAGGAGAGAGGAGGGAGGGAGAGAGAGGAGGGATGGATAGGGAGAGAGAGGAGGGATGGTGAGAAAGGAGAGAGAGGAGGGAGGGAGAGAGAGGAGGGATGGATAGGGAGAGAGGAGAGGGATGGATAGGGAGAGAGGAGAGAGAGGAGGGAGAGAGGAGTGAGAGGAGGGAGAGGGAGAGAGAGAGAGGAGAGAGAGAGAGGGGGAGAAGAGGCGTTTTTTTAGCAAGCTGGGCCTGGAGGAGAGATGGAGAGATAGAGTGAGAGGAGGAGTGGGAGGATCCGCATAATGTAACAGGATATTTTCTGCAGTGTTTTTTTTAAATATCTACACACACACACACACACACTGCTGTGCGAAAGTCTCAGACATGTTGCATTATGAGCATCAATAATTTACTCAACGCGACACTTCAGGAATAGAAAGACAACACATGTTGAATTGACAACAGAGCTGGCAGAAGGCTCACCTTGTGCAATATATTGTATCCCGAAATTCTGTGTAGCCCAACACGGTGTTATAATAAAGGGCATAAATAAGAGACATTCTGGAGACCCGGATGCCCCCCCCCCCCGTTACTTTATCCAAATAGATGTTAACCCATACCTTCCCAAACACACACACACACACACACACCCCTACAGAAACCATGTTAAACTAACCATTATATGATCATCTGTAAAGATCTTCCTTAGTAAAATCTTACAAAATGTAATAAAGCATGGTAAAGCATAGGGAAGCATTGTAAAGCACAGAGAGGTGTGGTAAAGCATAGGGAAGCATTGTAAAGCACAGAGAGGTGTGGTAAAGCATAGGGAAGCATTGTAAAGCACAGAGAGGTGTGGTAAAGCATAGGGAAGCATTGTAAAGCACAGAGAGGTCTGGTAAAGCACAGGGAAGCATTGTAAAGCACAGAAAAGTGTGGTAAAGCATAGGGAAGCATTGTAAAGGACAGAGAGGTCTGGTAAAGCATAGGGAAGCATTGTAAAGCAGAGAGAGGTCTGGTAAAGCATAGGGAAGCATTGTAAAGCACAGAGAGGTCTGGTAAATCATAGGGAAGCATTGTAAAGGACAGAGAGGTCTGGTAAAGCATAGGGAAGCATTGTAAAGCAGAGAGGTCTGGTAAAGCATAGGGAAGCATTGTAAAGCACAGAGAGGTGTGGTAAATCATAGGGAAGCATTGTAGAGCACAGAGAGGTGTGGTAAAGCATAGGGAAGCATTGTAAAGCACAGAGAGGTTTGGTAAAGCATAGGGAAGCATTGTAAAGCACAGAGAGGTCTGGTAAAGCATAGGGAAGCATTGTAAAGCACAGAGAGGTGTGGTAAAGCATAGGGAAGCATTGTAAAGCACAGAGAGGTGTGGTAAAGCATAGGGAAGCATTGTAAAGCACAGAGAGGTGTGGTAAAGCATAGGGAAGCATTGTAAAGGACAGAGAGGTCTGGTAAAGCATAGGGAAGCATTGTAAAGCACAGAGAGGTCTGGTAAAGCATAGGGAAGCATTGTAAAGCATAGAGAGGTCTGGTAAAGCATAGGGAAGCATTGTAAAGAACAGAGAGGTGTGGTAAAGCATATTAAAAAACAAACCATGGCAAACTATGGTAGACTCACAGTATAATCATGTGAACAACAGCAACCATTGCCATGCAGATGCGCAGAGGTAAACCTGAATAAAACAGCACAGAAGATGTTCCTAATTCAGAGATAAAGCAGCCGTTAAGCCACGTGGATGAATTGAGGAATCAGGGAAGACTGCAGCCTCATTAAATGTGCAGAAAGCCTGCCAGCGGCGACGCTGCAATTCAATACA
The DNA here is from genome assembly GCF_902713425.1 of Acipenser ruthenus. Taxonomy (NCBI): domain Eukaryota; kingdom Metazoa; phylum Chordata; class Actinopteri; order Acipenseriformes; family Acipenseridae; genus Acipenser; species Acipenser ruthenus. The sequence continues at coordinate 14,298 of NW_026707565.1, forward strand.
AGGTCAGGCTCAACACGAACATCTGTAATTTTATAAAACGAATAAATGCGGCACCATGCAGAAGGGAGCTGTCAGTCCGATCTGTGTGGCTTTATTAGAATTTTTTATTCGTTTTTGTGTCATCACTTTAAAAAAACAAAAACACCAGGCAGCTAGTTGACGTAAGGATGTTTCATTTCACAGTTTCACTCGACTTTCTGAAGCAAAGTGAGTTCATTCTACAGGGGCGATGTGAAACTTTTAGCCAGAGCTGTACATGACGTAGAGAGTGAATCAGTGATCGACGATGCTGGGAGTTTTGCTGAATGGATCGCGTCTATTTAGTGACACTATTCGTGTTTTTTCTTTTAAGGCAGGAAATAAATGACCTTTTTGTTTAAAAAAAAAAGAAATAATTGTCAACTTGATTGCTGTCTTGGGTATGCTGTCTTTCTCAGCTAGACCAGCACCGAGCAGAGGGAGGCTGTTCAGAGAGTATAAGAGCCTCCCTTTCTCTTTCTCTTTCTCAGCTCCACCGGCACAGAGCAGAGGGAGGCTGTTCAGAGAGTATAAGAGCCTCCCTTTCTCTTTCTCAGCTCCACCAGCACAGAGCAGAGGGAGGCTGTTCAGAGAGTATAAGAGCCTCCCTTTCTCTTTCTCAGCTCCACCAGCACAGAGCAGAGGGAGGCTGTTCAGAGAGTATAAGAGCCTCCCTTTCTCTTTCTCTTTCTCAGCTCCACCGGCACAGAGCAGAGGGAAGCTGTTCAGAGAGTATAAGAGCCTCCCTTTCTCTTTCTCTTTCTCAGCTCCACCGGCACAGAGCAGAGGGAGGCTGTTCAGAGAGTATAAGAGCCTCCCTTTCTCTTTCTCAGCTCCACCGGCACAGAGCAGAGGGAGGCTGTTCAGAGAGGATAAGAGCCTAAAGCAAACAGAATTTGACTTTTTGTTGTTGTTGTCGATAGAGACAGAAAAAAAAAGTCTTAAATGACCTTTTTAAACACGCTGGCTTTATATTTAAGATCAGTCTGTGAACAGCCAGGACCCAACGGCAGTTAACACAGAGGCCATCTGTCTGCGATTGCAGCTCAACGGAGCAGAGATCAGAAAGCTGCTATTCCTTCAGGACCCCCTCCTCCGAGCCCGCCACAGACAGCTCGGGAGGCTGGGAGCTTCCGAAACTAACCGTCAATTTCCTCACTGTTAAAATGACTTATACAGTTTCTCTAATTTGAATAGCTGCAGAAGATTTTCTTAACTTATGTGCCCCCCCCCCCATAAATATTCTGCTCCATCTGTCTGTCTAAATATAGTTGAAAGATGCGGATTGGAGGCGGGGGGTGGGGAGGAGGGGGGTGGTGGTGGGGGGGGGGGGCTGTTTGGGGGTCCGGCAGTTAGGATTCCCCAGACAAACTCAAATCCAGGTATTCCTACTGTGAAAGATGTTAAAATGAATGGATTGTTTAGGGTCTCGTTTCTGGTAACACAACTGGGGTAGAATACCGGGGGGTCAGTGTTAAACCGAGACTGTGTGGTTTGATTTCCGGGACGCGCAGTATTCCAGTTCTAGAGTGAAAGTGTGTGTGTGTGGGAGGGATGTAGCGATAAGGGGATTAGCCTTTCTCTAACTGCCTGCCTCTTTCCTTCCTTCTCTCTCTCATCTCAGCTCTGTTGCTATGAAACCCATGTTCTTCCGTTGCTGTGACAACGAAAGCTGGCCTGGAGCTGGGGGGGGGGGGGGGTAGGGGGGTGTAACAGATGCCCCCCTTCCCCTCAGGGTTCAGAAAGAACTGTCATATCCCGTGCCAGACTCTTCCAGTTTTCCAGAACTCAAATACAGTATTACAGAGAGACAGCTAAAGCCACTGTGGCAGTACGTGGGTTTTGACGTAGCAATATGCTGACACCTAGTGGTGACTTTAGGTTACTACAGCCCCTGCAGCAGCTTGCATTTAATTGAAATGAAATCGCCATCATCAGTGTGATTGAAACTAGAAGAGACTGAGTCAAACAGACCAGCGTTTGGGCTCTAGTGCCTTCATCAGTGTGATTGAAACTAGAAGAGACTGGGTCAAACAGACCAGCGTTTGGGCTCCAGTGCCTTCATCAGCGTTATTGAAACTAAACTGAGTCAAGCAGACCAGCGTTTGGGCTCTAGTGCCTTCATCAGTGTTATTGAAACTAAACTGAGTCAAGCAGACCAGCGTTTGGGCTCCAGTGCCTTCATCAGTGTTATTGAAACTAAACTGAGTCAAGCAGACCAGCGTTTGGGCTCCAGTGCCTTCATCAGCGTTACTGAAACTAAACTGAGTCAAGCAGACCAGCGTTTGGGCTCTAGTGCCTTCATCAGTGTTATTGAAACTAAACTGAGTCAAGCAGACCAGCGTTTGGGCTCCAGTGCCTTCATCAGTGTTATTGAAACTAAACTGAGTCAAACAGACCAGCGTTTGGGCTCCAGTGCCTTCATCAGTGTTATTGAAACTAAACTGAGTCAAGCAGACCAGCGTTTGGGCTCCAGTGCCTTCATCAGTGTTATTGAAACTAAACTGAGTCAAGCAGACCAGCGTTTGGGCTCCAGTGCCTTCATCAGCGTTAATGAATCTAAACTGAGTCAAACAGACCAGCGTTTGGGCTCTAGTGCCTTCATCAGTGTTATTGAAACTAAACTGAGTCAAGCAGACCAGCGTTTGGGCTCCAGTGCCTTCATCAGCGTTATTGAAACTAGACTGAGTCAAGCAGACCAGCGTTTGGGCTCCAGTGCCTTCATCAGTGTTATTGAAACTAAACTGAGTCAAGCAGACCAGCGTTTGGGCTCCAGTGCCTTCATCAGTGTTATTGAAACTAAACTGAGTCAAGCAGACCAGCGTTTGGGCTCCAGTGCCTTCATCAGCGTTAATGAATCTAAACTGAGTCAAGCAGACCAGCGTTTGGGCTCTAGTGCCTTCATCAGTGTTATTGAAACTAAACTGAGTCAAGCAGACCAGCGTTTGGGCTCCAGTGCCTTCATCAGTGTTATTGAAACTAAACTGAGTCAAGCAGACCAGCGTTTGGGCTCCAGTGCCTTCATCAGCGTTAATGAATCTAAACTGAGTCAAGCAGACCAGCGTTTGGGCTCTAGTGCCTTCATCAGTGTTATTGAAACTAAACTGAGTCAAGCAGACCAGCGTTTGGGCTCCAGTGCCTTCATCAGTGTTATTGAAACTAAACTGAGTCAAGCAGACCAGCGTTTGGGCTCTAGTGCCTTCATCAGTGTTATTGAAACTAAACTGAGTCAAGCAGACCAGCGTTTGGGCTCTAGTGCCTTCATCAGTGTTACTGAAACTAAACTGAGTCAAGCAGACCAGCGTTTGGGCTCCAGTGCCTTCATCAGTGTTATTGAAACTAAACTGAGTCAAGCAGACCAGCGTTTGGGCTCCAGTGCCTTCATCAGTGTTACTGAAACTAAACTGAGTCAAGCAGACCAGCGTTTGGGCTCCAGTGCCTTCATCAGTGTTATTGAAACTAAACTGAGTCAAGCAGACCAGCGTTTGGGCTCCAGTGCCTTCATCAGTGTGATTGAAACTAAACTGAGTCAAGCAGACCAGCGTTTGGGCTCTAGTGCCTTCATCAGTGTTATTGAAACTAAACTGAGTCAAGCAGACCAGCGTTTGGGCTCCAGTGCCTTCATCAGCGTTATTGAAACTAAACTGAGTCAAATTAATACTGTATTGCTTGACAGCCAACTACAAATCCCAAGTCCCCAACAAAAATAGGGAGCCACTTTTTAAAAATTGCTCTCAAAATAACCCAAAAATATGTACATTTTAACACATGAACCACAAGCACAGCGCTGCCACACTTACCTTGAATAATGCAGACGAACATGTCGATCTTCAATACAATTCGAACACACACGCACGCACGCACGCACGCACGCACGCACGCACACACGTCACTAAAGTCACTTTTGCACGATTCTCTACGTTTCTAATCATTAGATGTTTATTTGTCTCGTTTACTAAACTGTCCCAGCAAAAACCAATGCTTCTAAAAATACTCCTCAAAGCTTATTGTGCGGAAATGAGGCTGGGGGGTAAGGGGGAAGCGCTTCAGTGTTACACACGGCTCTGGTGCATAATGCTTCGCTGCACAGTGCAACGTCAATATGCTTCCCCACCTCCGTGACCCGAGCACAGTCACTAACAACGCGGGCCATTTGAAGCGGTCTTTTTATAACAACGCAAGCAGATGGGAGCCCTTATAAACAGCGTCTTAAAAAAAATAAACCGTACAAACTGGGTTCAGCAACAGCGCCTTCAGGTCACTGTGTGTAGCATTGTAACCACGTGGAGCTTCCTGTGTATCTATAACGCAGCGTGTATGTCATTCACAAACTCCACAGTGTTCACACACAAACTGGGGGGGGGGGGGGGGGGGTTCAAACACACAATGACAGGATGCCTGCCGTATCTCCCTTTAAAAAGAAAAATGCCTTTAAAAAGATGACACGATCCTTCGAAAGGCGAGGCACTGCAAATAACGCTACTTCCACGCGTGTTCACAGACAAAGCACACGTGGACACGGACTTACCAGTGTTGAAGCGGCGGATGTATACAACGGGGTGTGGCCACCAGAAAGTAGTTCCGGCTGCAAAAAAAAAAAAAAAAAAGCGGGAGTGAGCCGCGTGCTTTTCGGAGGGTGAAAGGGGCAGGTTTATTCCAGCAAGCGGTTCTGTGTAATAACGTATCGTGACGTCAGATACTTCAAATCTTGCCTTCAGTAATGTATGATCACTGCAGCCCGTCCATAGAGCTGAATCTAACCTGCACTACCGACAGAGGCCACCAGAGGTCGCCTTTGTCCCAAACTGACTTGCAAGTGGATCCAGAGCGTGTCTGGTAGCGTCTGGTGTTCGGCAGCCCGTACCGCAGCGCTATTAAAGCGTTCGGTTTCTCAGAGAAGGTAGGAATGGGTATTAAAAGGGTCAGAAGCATCTCAGGGAGTTAAAAAAAACAAAACACTTATTTTATTGTTTTTGGATTCATTCTGAGTGATGTTAAGGTATTCCAGTCTATACATCTGACTTTACCTAGCTTTGGGCTTTGCAATGTAATTCAAATCCAGTCTAGTCTAGTTATATTAAACTGCAGTTACGATGCAGGGACGGATCCCATTCCTGGTTTCACTGCGATTTTAATAATCAGACACACCAGAGCTTGTTAGCTAGACACACTGGGGACTGATCAAGCTGGTATTAAAACCTGGACTGGGTGACACTGCTGTGCAGCAGGAGTCTGGTTTCCCTCCCTTGCATTGGAGACCTATAGCAGCCTATGGAGATGCAGAGGAGGTTGGATTCTGGGGGTCGTTTTGTGGCCTCTTACCTTCATGGGGGAGATGTGCGAGTGGGAGACGTATCCGTGCACGTTCTCGATCTGGGATAGGTTCTTCTCGGACACGTGAACCAGCTCCGGAGCCTTCCCCTGATTGGTTAGGTGGGTAGGACTGTGTTCCAAAGGGGGCGTGTCTTCATCTTGGTAACGGTATTTCTGCAAGAGAACGATAATCACGCCCAGATCAACATGCCGTGTTTAAAACCGTAAGATTAAAGCCTTTAAATATATATATATATATATAAAGTTCTTGCATGTGCAAAGACAGGATTTATGGCGCACACAAAGTATTAATATTTTATCATTTCTTTATTGCATTTTTCCTAAATGTGCCTTCATCAGGATAGTGCCGACATTTGTGCTGAAGATAATGATAGACTTTCTGAAGAATGCACCTGCAGCACAATACGATCTCTCTCTCTCTCTGCATTTGTTTTTATTTCTCACAACAGCTAGTAGTCGTTTTGAATTGTTTTTTAATTTCCCACACCAATGAATAGTCGTTTTTTTTTCGCCACAGAAGTTAGTAGTAATTTTTGATTTTTTAAAAACAATTCTCACAGCAGCTATCCTAGCAAAGTACTCAAACAAAAATCACAACTTATGACTTTGCCAACTCAAAAATTGTAATGTTTTAGCAGCTCACTTTCCTCTCTCTCTCTCCTCTGTCTCTGTCTCTCTCTCTCTCTCTCTCTCTCTCTCTCCTCTGTGTCTCTCTCTCTCTCTCTCGGTCTGTCTCTCTCTCTCTCTCACTCTCTGTGTCTCTCTCTCTCTGGCTCTCTCTCTCTCTGTCTCTCTCTCTCCTCTCCTCTCCTCTCCTCTCTCTCTCTCTCTCTCTCTGTCTCTCTCTCTCCTCTCTCTCTCTCGATTTCAATTTTGATTTAGAATGTATCAAATTCATAAATAACACACAGCCTGTGTTCCTGTGTGTTGAACTGCTGGTTCTTATACTCTCTGAACAGCCTCCCTCTGCTCTGTGCTGGTGGAGCAGAGAAAGAGAAAGGGAGGCTCTTCTACTCTCTGAACAGCCTCCCTCTGCTCTGTGCTGGTGGAGCTGAGAGAGAGAGAAAGGGAGGCTCTTCTACTCTCTGAACAGCCTCCCTCTGCTCTGTGCTGGTGGAGCAGAGAGAGAGAGAAAGGGAGGCTCTTCTACTCTCTGAACAGCCTCCCTCTGCTCTGTGCTGGTGGAGCAGAGAGAGAGAGAAAGGGAGGCTCTTCTACTCTCTGAACAGCCTCCCTCTGCTCTGTGCTGGTGGAGCAGAGAGAAAGAGAAAGGGAGGCTCTTCTACTCTCTGAACAGCCTCCCTCTGCTCTGTGCTGGTGGAGCAGAGAAAGAGAAAGGGAGGCTCTTCTACTCTCTGAACAGCCTCCCTCTGCTCTGTGCTGGTGGAGCAGAGAGAGAAAGGGAGGCTCTTCTACTCTCTGAACAGCCTCCCTCTGCTCTGTGCTGGTGGAGCAGAGAGAGAAAGGGAGGCTCTTCTACTCTCTGAACAGCCTCCCTCTGCTCTGTGCTGGTGTTAATAAACCTGAATATTAAGTATCCAACCAGCGTCCCTTCACCTTTTAATGAAATCTCGACGGGGCGGGAGCACAAACGAAATAAACACGTCACTGAAACAATAAACATTGCTCTGAAGTTTTTATTTGGCTGCGGATGCGTTTGTTTTTTTTCTACGAAGAAAGTTGATCGATTTTCTATTTAGGCAATTACACCCCCCCCCACCCCCCCGCGGAAAACGCGGTGCATTGTGGGATGGCTGTAATGAAAACCGAACACACACACACACACACACACACACACACACAGAGCAACAAAGGCGTGGGTCAAATCATTAAAACCGACTAGAGAGTTTGGAAAGGCGACAGGCAGTTTGATTTATGGCTGCCTGTTTTGCTGCCTAATTAAAGGTGATTCGATATCCCCACCACCTCGCTGGCCAACGCTTCCCCCCGGCTCTGCTATTCATCACCCAGGTGTAATACACGAGCGCCCGCTGTACCCCTAAACAGCTCCTAAACTCTCTCTCTCTCACACACACTATGAGGCTCTAATGACTGTTTCTACAGCTCAGTATATTCCCCGGTTGGAATAAGCCTTAGGCAGCGAATTTAACCAACATGACTTATTAAAAAAATAAATAAACAGGAGGGGGGGGGGGGGCGGAAGGACATAAAGAAATAATCAACTCCACCCCCCCCCCCCCCCCGCACAATAACTTGTTTATGAAACGCAACTCCAGAAGATAAATGGTCCCCTTTACATAATTCATATTGTTGTGTTTTTACAATACCTAATGAGGTGAAGCCAAGAGAGAGAGACAGAGAGAGAGAGGAGAGACACAGAGGGAGAGAGAGAGACAGAGAGAAGATAGAGACACAGAGAAAGAGAGAGGAGAGACAGAGAAGAGAGAGACAGAGAGAGAGACATACAGAGAGAGAGAGGAGAGACACAGAGAGAGACAGAGAGAAGGGAGAGAGAGACACAGAGAAAGAGAGAGAGAGAGGAGAGACACAGAGAGAGACAGAGAGAAGGGAGAGAGAGAGACAGAGAGAAGGGAGAGAGAGAGAGACAAAGAAGGGAGAGAGAAGAGAGAGAGACACAGAGAGAGAGACACACAGAGAGACAGAGAGAGAGAGACACAGAGACAGACAGAGAGAGGAGAGACAGAGAGAGGGGGAGAGAGAGAGAGGAGTGTGCAGACAGTAAACGTCAGGCTGTCATGATTCAAGCGACGCGATGACGTCTGTTTATGTCTTTCCCAGTTAATTGTTGAGCTCAAAAGTGCAACTTCAACGTCTCGGTGTGTCAAGGGACAGAACCAAGATAAAATACAAGAATCACTGCAGCCACTGTTTTTGCCGAGTCAGTGAATATTAAAACATTACAGGCAGAGTCCATGATGTATTATCTACCAATTTTTTTTTTTTTTTAATCTAAAGCGAGCCAAGAGACGGTGGGTTGCTCAGCTTATAAATGTTTAATGATTTCTGCCAGGGATTCGGCAATTAAAAACTTGGCTTGCATTTCATTAAAGCGTTTCAATGCCAAGACATGGCGGACTCCAATGCGTGAGCTTCAGAGTCACGCACCCCACACTCACTCAGGCAGAAGATGCGGCCCTGTTTCCACTCCCCCCGTTTCCAGTTCCCAGTTCCCAGTTCCCTTGCAATGTTTTTTTTTTTTTTTTTTTTAATCAATCCTCTGTGATAGAATACGAATCCATTTAGTAGACCCTGGTGTTGATGCGACAAGACCACCTGGTATTGCGTCACATGACTTGAATCAGAGTGAAATGACGTCATATTGAACCGTACCGTTTCACAGGCAGCTTCCTGAACTCCATAGAGTCCACACAAACTTTTTTTTTTTCTTTTTCTAAAGATTTCTAATGCAATTTACAAGCGGATAATTCAGAGAAGCAAAAAACAGAAAGGAACTTGATCCAAAGCGACTGATTTAATTAATTTCTTTTTTTTTTTAAATTTCAGGAACAGCAGCTTGAAACCTGGTTCCAGGAGACCGCCGGGAGACCTAGTTTGAGGTTTGCTGTATCAAACCCGCCCCAAGTCTCCCTGCCTGGTGTGCAGCGCAGTCTCCTGAACCCACATTCCACCCCACAGGGCGTGGTGGGGGCAGGGAGTCTGACGATGCTGTTAGCCCCCGGCAGGTGGTTTGGGGGTGTCGCGTGTGTGACTCCCCCCTGCACACCACGCGGCCGTGCCTTTACCAGGGGAGACCCTCGGGGACCCCTGCGCTCCCCTGACTGTGTGACTCCCCCCTGCACACCACGCGGACGTGCCTTTACCAGGGGAGACCCTCGGGGACCCCTGCGCTCCCCTGACTGTGCGACTCCCCCCTGCACACCACGCGGACGTGCCTTTACCAGGGGAGACCCTCGGGGACCCCTGCGCTCCCCTAACTGTGTGACTCCCCCCTGCACACCACGCGGACGTGCCTTTACCAGGGGAGACCCTCGGGGACCCCTGCGCTCCCCTGACTGTGTGACTCCCCCCTGCACACCACGCGGCCGTGCCTTTACCAGGGGAGACCCTCGGGGACCCCTGCGCTCCCCTGACTGTGTGACTCCCCCCTGCACACCACGCGGACGTGCCTTTACCAGGGGAGACCCTCGGGGACCCCTGCGCTCCCCTGACTGTGCGACTCCCCCCTGCACACCACGCGGACGTGCCTTTACCAGGGGAGACCCTCGGGGACCCCTGCGCTCCCCTAACTGTGTGACTCCCCCCTGCACACCACGCGGACGTGCCTTTACCAGGGGAGACCCTCGGGGACCCCTGCGCTCCCCTGACTGTGTGACTCCCCCCTGCACACCACGCGGCCGTGCCTTTACCAGAGGAGACCCTCAGGGAAACCTGCGCTCCCCTGACTGTGCGACTCCCCCCTGCACACCACGCGGACGTGCCTTTACCAGGGGAGACCCTCGGGGACCCCTGCGCTCCCCTGACTGTGCGACTCCCCCCTGCACACCACGCGGCCGTGCCTTTACCAGGGGAGACCATGAGGGGGCCCTGTGCAATCATGCTTCTTTGGATGAGAGCCAGTGCATTATCGTTCTGTAAGAGACAGGGAACGGCACAGCGTGACATCATTAGTTTTTGCACACCTCCTCTCTTCTCTCTGCAATATCTTCCGATCTGATCTTAACAAATGGCTGGAAATCAATGCAAAGGCTGGAGGTGAGCAAGACGGAAAGGCGCGGGGAGGGAGAGCGAGATCGTGTTTCTGGAATTCAATGTCATAAGAGGTGAGGCTTCGCTGAGGTAGTCTGTTCAGTGGATCAGGGTGACAAAGGGAGGCAATGTGGTTTGGCCCAACTACAGCCTTAAGCAAGTTACTCAAGGGAGGAGAATGCTTGAGGCGGCAAAACCGACAGCCTTGCCAGTCAAATAAATAAATTTAAAAATCACAGCGGCGAGGTTCTTTAACCCATTAAATACCAAATTCATTTTTCTTTGAAAAAAAAATAAAAAAATCAGAACCCATGCTGCGTTTATGTAATTTGATACATTCTAAAAATCAATCCGTTGCAGAAAAAAAATGGAATCCGACAGACTGCTGCATCCTGTTTTGAGGACACTCGTGTAACAGCGGTCATGAGAAACACCAAATACTGTACAGGGCTGGAAATGAGGCTCCCGTTGCATAGCGGTTTGATCCAGTCCTGGTTTTGTTACCAGTTTAATAATCAGACACACCTGAGCTTGTTACCTAGACACACTGGGGGCTGATCAAGCTGGTAGTAAAACCTGGACTGGATGATTATAAGGAGTCTTATAATCTAATCTATAATGTCTCATTATTCCTCCCCCCCACCCCAGGTCAGAAGAACTGAAGGTTCAGTCGAAAGTGAAAAATGATGTACTGTGAGTCGAAATCTATTCCCAGGAAAGAGGAGATATTAATACCAGAGCTTTTTGTTTTAAAATATTATGAAGCGAAAGAGGCTTTGTGATGCTGAGCGATGAGGATCAAATCATAAACCCATCACTTTAAAACACTACTGCGCTCTCAGAGAGAAAACACAACAACAGCAGCAAACAAACTCAAACAAAACAACAAACCCATAGCAGGAAAATCTGTAAGATAATACCGGGCTTCTGGGGGCTGTGTGTGTGTGTGTGTGTGTGTGAGTGTGAGAGAGCGAGTGTGTGTGTGCGCGCGTGTGTGTGTGTGTGTGTGAGAGCGAGTGTGTGTGTGTGTGTGTGTGTGTGTGCGCGTGTGTGTGTGTGTGCGTGTGTGTTTAATAAAGTAAATTAAATTTCGATCCCTCAAACTTATTAAAAATGAAGAAAAAAAAGATAGCGCTGACCAACATTTTAAAACGTGTTACCTCGTCTGAATTTTAGCTGCACTGTTGTGTCTGTGTGTGTCAGTGTGCGTCAGTGTGTGTGTGTGAGAGCGAGTGTGTGTGTCAGTGTGTGTGTGTGAGAGCGAGTGTGTGTGTATCTCAGTGTCAGTGTGTGTCTCAGTGTGTGTGTGTGAGAGTGAGTGTGTATATCAGTGTATGCATGTGTGTGTATCAGTATGTGTATCTCAGTGTGTGTGTCTCTGTCTCTCAGTGTGTGTGTCACTGTCTCTCAGTGTGTGTCTCAGTATGGGTGTGTGTGTCAGTGTATGTGTGTGTGAGAGTGAGTGTGTCTCGGTATGTGTCTCAGTGTGTGTGTATGCGTCTCTCAGTGTGTGTGTCAGTGTGTGTGTGTGTCAGTGTGTGTGTCAGTGTGTGTGTCAGTGTGTGTCTGTTAAAAAGTCTTTTGGTTTTCTGGACTTGTTTTTATTTTTGTAACAGTTTCATTTGGTTTGTATTTGTAATTTACAATAACCAAGAATGAATTCAAAAAAAAAAAAAAAAGGTTTGTATACAGTATTATTGAATTCAGTTTTCAATTCAATTTCAAGGTGCTTTGAATTTAGCTTGAGGCGCACTTGTCCGGCTTCAGTTTTTGTCTAAACAGGCCTCGCGTGCAATTAATTAAAAACCAGAAAGAGCCGAGGATCACGCAGCCACACGTGATCAAATGCAGGAGACTTTTTAGAAGCTGTTTCCCTAATTCAAAGCACAAAGTGGTCTGACATTTTCACCCATCACGAGAGCCTGTTGTTTCTACATCTGATTACTGAGCTGAAAATTGAACCCCCCGCCCCCCACCCAGAGGTGTTTTCACGCAGGCAGGTATATAAAGGAGATCAATGACACAGCTGGAGCTGTTGTGCTAGATTTGCACACTGCTGTCCATACCCAGACTGAACCTGGTAGACAATGCAGCCTTTTAGAACCGGAACTCAGAACCTCAGAACTGTCTCCGTGTTCTTAGAACACGCCTCTGCGAGTCGCTCAGGTTTGCATGCAGGCAGGTACAGACAGGAGATCAATGTATTACAACATTGGCAACTGCAAGCTACAGGGAATTGGGTTGAGCATCACGGTATATTACAAGCTCTTGGGGGGAAAAAAAACAAACTTAAAATCTCTCTCTCTCTCTCCCTCTCTCTCTCTCTCTCTCTCTCTCTCTCTCTCTCTCTCTCTCTCACACACACACACACACACACACACACACACACACACAATACCGCCCTCAATAGTGATGTGCAGCGACTCGATCTGCTTACCTTGCATCCAAACATGAGAGACAGCGTCCGGTTGCTGCAAACGACCTTACACTGACACATGACCGGCGAGAAACACTTGAGGTTCTTAACCGGGGGTGACATCACACTGGGACCCATAGAAACAGCCGAATGAAGCCAAAACGCTGGTGTGTGTGTGTGCGTGTGCGTGTGCGTGTGTGTCGTCTCCGCGCACCGCGATTATTCTAAAGATGCCGGTGTCTTTTGTTTTCACCGCAAGCGTTCATGGAGACTCCTTCTTCTCGTCGCGTCTCCTTTACCCTTCAGTCCCTCTTCTGTTCATTCCGCCTCCCACCCCCACGCGTCTCGCGTGCTATTGTTCCACCTGCCTATCTCTTCCCTTCGCCTTTTCTATCCCGTTTTCACCTTGCGCCGTCCTGCATTTGGGTGTCTTTTTTGGTAACACTGTTTCGCTCCTCGTTCGTGTTCTTTCTCTGTCTCTCCCGTTAGCAAATTGCAAACTAAAGGGGGATTTCGCAGCCAATGGGAGCTCAGATCCCGGGCGTTCTAGAGCACACACACACACACTACCGTAACGCGTCTAAAAGAAGCCCTTTCGAAATCAATTCTACACCCGGCTGCTCTACCGTATGTAATCTCGGTAATGCGCCTCGCTTAGAAAATACAGCGTTTTTACGGAGCTGTAATGTCTCTAATATGAGAGCACTTGTTCTTTGCATCTTAAAGGCGTCCCTACATTCAATTTCACGTCTCTCGTTGGCCCCTACATTATCTATATGAAGATATGTTCTCATTTATATATATATATATATATATATATATATATATATATATATATATATATATATATATATATATTCAAAAATATTTTTAAACGCTATTATATATATATATTCACCTTTTTTCTTAATAATAAATAAATAAGCCAGTTTGACCGCCTAATTAAAATTTCCTATGTACTAAATGCAAAACCACACAGGAGTAACAGTGCCATCTGGTGGTGATCATGTGCATTTACTCCAGACACCGCGGAGAAGCTGCTGTCCTTGGTGCTGAAGTCTGACGCTCATTATTAGTGAACGTCCAACTATTCCAATCAAACATAAAAGTTACATTTTCAGGATAACGAACACACCAGAATGGCAGCGTCGGCATTTTAAAAATTAAAGGGTGTTTAAAAGTGATAAATGCATTTATGGAAACAGCCCTGGACTGGAGGGAGCCCCCTTTCTCTTAGGGGAGGTGAAGGAGGGAGCGAGCAGTTCAGTCTCCGTGCCTCAAGCCTGCCCTGGACTGGAGGGAGCCCCCTTTCTCTTAGGGGAGGTGAAGGAGGGAGCGAGCAGTTCAGTCTCCGTGCCTCAAGCCTGCCCTGGACTGGAGGGAGCCCCCTTTCTCTTAGGGGAGTGAAGGAGGGAGGGAGCAGTTCAGTCTCCATGCATCAAGCCTGCCCTGGACTGGAGGGAGCCCCCTTTCTCTTAGGGGAGGTGAAGGAGGGAGGGAGCAGTTCAGTCTCCATGCATCAAGCCTGCCCCGGACTGGAGGGAGCCCCCTTTCCCTTAGGGGGGGTAAGGGAGGGAGGGAGCAGTTCAGTCTCCGTGCCTCAAGCCTGCCCTGGACTGGAGGGAGCCCCCTTTCTCTTTACAAAGTGGAACAATCACTTAATTAATTCCCCCTTCTGACAGAACACTTATATATATTTAATGTAGCATCATATATTTTTCAAAAAGGTTGGCATCAATAATTTAGCATTCTGCACTTATCCTCAGATTACTTTTCTGACCCTTGGAGAACCAGATTTATCCATTATTATTATTATTATTATTATTATTATTATTATTATTATCATTATTATTATTATTATTATTATTATTATTATTATTATTATTATTATTGTCATTTAGCAGACGCTTTTATCCTAAGCGACTTCCAGAGACTAGGGGAGTGAACTCTGCATCATCAACAACTGCTGCTGCTGCTGCTGCTGCAGAGTCACTTCCAATAGGAGCTCGTTTATTTGACGTCTCATCCGAAGGACGGAGCACAAGGAGGTGAAGTGACTTGCTCAGGGTCACACACACACACACACACACACACACACACACACACACACACACACACACACACACAGGGAGTCAGTGGCTGAGCCGGGATTTGAACCTCCTGGTATCGAGACCCCTTTTCTCTAACCACTGGACCCCCGAGCCTCATGCATGGGATGAGATTTAAAGGGAATCTCTTGGGAGCCAAAGGACAAGGCTCTACAAGATTGGAATTTTGCCAACAAACGACGGCCAAAAACGCTTCCCCTTTAATGGAACTGGCAGAAGGGTATATAATGGTATGAAACTGCTGTGCAATAGGAGTCTTATTTCCATCCCTGGGGTGATGGAAGAATATTAAAAAAAAAAAAGTTTTGAAGTTGTAGTTTCAACTGTTGTCCACAAGGTGGGGCGAGTGAGACCGCTGGCCAGCGTTATTGTGTATTCAGCTCAGGGATTACTGCAGTGTATACTGTGATACAAAAGTACTGGTGGAGAGTGTGTGGCTCCGAGCTGCGTCTTTGAGCCACAGACGCAATACAATAACACTGTGATGAGTGGGATCAGTGGGCTCTCCCTTCGACGAGAACGCCACTGTATTTTACACTGTATATTTAATTTACACTGCATTAGTTGCATAACCCCCCCAGCCCAACCCCCCCCCCCCCCCCCCACCACCACCAATGGTTATGTTACGCATTTATCATAGTCTATCCTGGTTTGCCATGTTTATTAATATGCTTTACCAGACCTCTCTGTGCTTTACAATGCTTCCCTATGCTTTACCAGACCTCTCTGTGCTTTACAATGCTTCCCTATGCTTTACCACACCTCTCTGTGCTTTACAATGCTTCCCTATGCTTTACCATACCTCTCTGTGCTTTACAATGCTTCCCTATGCTTTACCAGACCTCTCTGTGCTTTACAATGCTTCCCTATGCTTTACCAGACCTCTCTGTGCTTTACAATGCTTCCCTATGCTTTACCAGACCTCTCTGTGCTTTACAATGCTTCCCTATGCTTTACCAGACCTCTCTGTGCTTTACAGTGCTTCCCTATGCTTTACCACACCTCTCTGTGCTTTACAATGCTTCCCTATGCTTTACCAGACCTCTCTGTACTTTACAATGCTATCCTATGCTTTACCAGACCTCTCTGTGCTTTACAATGCTTCCCTATGCTTTACCAGACCTCTCTGTGCTTTACAATGCTTCCCTATGCTTTACCAGACCTCTCTGTGCTTTACAATGCTTCCCTATGCTTTACCACACATCTCTGTGCTTTACAATGCTTCCCTATGCTTTACCAGACCTCTCTGTGCTTTACAATGCTCCCCTATGCTTTACCAGACCTCTCTGAGCTTTATTACAGTTTGCTGTGCTTTTACTATGGGAAACTTTTATAAGGGTTAGTTCAAAACTTTAATTAAAAGGTGCATCTTTCTATTCTACAATACTAATACAATAATTATATTAAGGATACACTACTACGACTACTAGTAATAATAATAATAATAATAATAATAATAATAATAATAATAATAATAATAATAATATTGATGGTTTGATTTTGAAAAGGAATTACCCCTCAGCCTTGCACCTGTACACTACCCTACACATACACTCTGTCTCAGAAAGCATATAGGAGTCGGCCCTGTCAAACACGTTTATCAGGCACACACCTGACTTCTCACCCAGCAGTGTGAAATGAAAGCACACGATCACATGAGCCGTGTCCCGTGCGGTCCCCCACCGACATCTAGCATTCACAGCGTGTGTTACAATCTCGCTAAAGCCCAGCACAACAGACGGCACACCGAGAACCATCAATTACTTTTTGCACACAGAGAATTGTGAGGGTCTGGAACCAACTCCCCAGTAATGTTGTTGAAGCTGACACCCTGGGATCCTTCAAGAAGCTGCTTGATGAGATTCTGGGATCAATAAGCTACTAACAACCAAACAAACAAGATGGGCTGAATGGGGCCTCCTCTCGTTTGCAAACTTTCTTATGTTGTTATGTTCTTAATGTTTGTTCTTGACTCCCGATGAAGTCAGCTCCAGTAAACGTTACCGTTATCCCTCAGTGCCTCTGAGCGTGGCTGTATCACTATTGCCCCAGTGTATCGTGCACCTTGTACTGTATAGAATTGCTATCCTGTATATAAACGCACAGAAACCAATGCAAGCTGTGCTGTGAAACTGAACAGGAATTGATATCCCCAAGGAGAAATCTAGAAGTCTTGAACGAGAGTCACAGAGGCCCCAGCTCCTGATCAGAGCTGAACAAACCCATTATTCCGCTGTCCAGAGCGACCTCTCTCTCTCTCTCTCTCTCTCTCTCTCTCTCTCTCTCTCTCTCCACAGATGAGGGTCGTCCATCGGGCTGATTCACCGTTTGAAACAGCTGCTTGGGTTTGTGTGGCGGATCGCTGTTCTCCACAGAGGCTAAAGGGATCAATCACAAACCCAAGCAGCTGTTTCTTCACTCGGTTCACTCTGAATGGCGAATCAGCCCGATGGACACCAGCGACCCTCGTCTGATTGTCAGCACCTGATTTCTGCAGAGAGCTCCACCCCGATAACCGATCAGTGCAGGCTCTGCTTCTAAGATCACGCTGGTTAGTATCACACTCCGCTACAGAATTCCACCCCCCTTAACATCTCTTATACACTGTGAATGCAGAAGGCAGATTAAGGCAAGTTGCTGTACAGCTGTGTGATGTTCCCACCAACACACCAACACAGCATACGCTAGCAGCATGCATTGTGTACACTAGACTGTGCAGATTGAAAACACGTTTTTATTAACAAACACTATTGAGCAGAGGAGGTAGGTTTGCTGTTAAGCCCGCATTGTAATGTCTATTCTATTCTAACCCTGACATCAGGGTTAGTGGAGGCAGCTACACACCTGGATGTAAACTCTGTACCTCACTCTGTATATTTTTCCAGCTTATCTGATTGTGATGAAACTCGACACAGTGGTTACTTAGGGAAAGTTATTGAGAGGATTATGGTGCTATAGGGAGGGTGTCTGTCTGTCCGTACGCCCGTCCGCCTGCCTGTCAGTCTGTCTGTCTGTCACACTTCCCTAACAGATCAATACAAGAATGCATCTCAGTGTCACATGGTTTGAGATGAGGGTGGCTGTTCGGTGCCCAGCGTTTAGGAATCTCCAGACAAGCTCAAAAGCAGCTCAGGTAAAGCAGTTTCAGAGAATAATGAGGAGCGTGTAATATTGCAGAGACAGGGATACTGGGAATGATGGTAAAAAACCGGAACACAATCACTGGTTATTAGACAGGTTACAATATGATCACTACTTTACAAAGTTACCTGACATGAGGAATGCTGCTGTATAGGATGAAAGAAAGAGAGGAAGAAAGAAAGAAAGAAAGAGAGAGAGAAAGAGAGAAAGAAAGAGAGGAAAGAAAAAAGTAAAAAGAAAGAGGAGGAAAGAAAGAAAGGAAAGAAAAAAGGAAGAAAAAAAGAGGAGGAAAGGAAAAAGAGAGAGAGAGAAAAAAGAGAGGAGGAGAGAAAAAAGAAGAGAGAAAGAAAGGAGGAAATAAAAAATAAATTGAGAGAAAGAAAAAAGAAAAGGAAGAGAAGGAAAGAAAGAAAGAAAGAAGAAATGAAAGACAGAAAGAAAATGACCAAGCATTTGCACTGTGCACAACAAGCTAAATTCAACCCTCATAGAATGCATTTACCGGCCCCCCCCAAACATGAGCGAATTTTACATTATAAAGCGGGTTACCAAAACGGCCCCCCACACACACACTGACACACACGCACTGACACGCACACACACCGACACACACACACACACCGACACACTGACACACACATGCACACACAGACACTGACACTGACACAAACACACACTGACGCACACACACGCACATTTAAAAACAGCACCTACCACACAAGTGCACAGGGACATCAGTTTCTGTCTGTTCTTCATTCGGGGGGGCGGGGGTGGGGGCAGGGCGTGGGGGTTGGGGGGGGGGGCTTCAGTCGTTTTGAGGAGGCTGGAAGCCGAGAGGGGGGGACCCCCCTAGCAGCGAATAAAAGCAGACAGTGTTCTTGGCTTGTGCGCCCCTGTATTCCGACAGAGAATATCCTGCACTGACAGCGGGAGCTGTTCCAATGCGAGCGAGTGAGCGTACGTGTGTGTGTGTGAGGGAGAGAGAGAGAGAGAGAGAGAGAGAGAGAGAGAGAGAGAGAGAGGTGTTCTCACCTCCGCTTTTTTCCAGTCTTTTTTTGCTCCCTCTCTCGCTCTGTTTCCTCCCCTCTTTATGACTCAGTTGGATAGAGCGTGAGAGAGAGAGAGGGAGAGAGGAGGAAGAGGGAGAGAGTGTGAGAGAGAACGAGATAAGAGAGAGAGAGAGGGAGAGAGAGAGAGAGAGAGAGAGGGAGATGAGAGAAACGAGTGGGCGTATGGAGATTCGTAGGCGTCACTGTCTTCAGAAAAATCGACCCCCAGACCCTCGCTGTGTCTGAGATTCGCAAATACTGCCAGAAGCGAAAACATTAAAAAAAAATAACAGCAATATTAACTGTATGGTTGCCTATTTATTTATAACCTTCACACAAAAACAAAACATGTAAATGAGAATTGAATCTATTGGGCTGCAACGCGGAATTCTAGAGCGGTCTTTCCGCCAGCTTCCTGTTCTGTAGGTCACGATTGAGTAGCTCTTACCTACAGCTCAGGAAGAAGCAAGGTTTCCAATCTGTTGTGCTGTGCCACTTTCAAGAACTGGAGGGAGTTCCCTTTCTCTTAGGGGAGGGGAGGGAGGGAGGGAGGGAGCAGTTCAGTGTCCACGCCTCAAGCCTGCCCTGGACTGGAGGGAGCACCTTTTCTCTTGGGGGGGGGGGGGGGGGTGAGGGAGGGAGGGAGCAGTTCAGTCTCCATCCCTCAAGCCTGTCCTGCACTGGAGGGAGCCCCCTTTCTCTTAGGGGGGTGAGGGAGGGAGGGAGGGAGCAGTTCAGTCTCCGTGCCTCAAGCCTGCCCTGGACTGGAAGGAGCCCCCTTTCTCTTAGGGGGGTGAGGGAGGGAGGGAGGGAGGGAGCAGTTCAGTCTCCATGCCTCAAGCCTGCTCTGGACTGGAGGGAGCCCCCTTTCTCTTAGGGGGGTGAGGGAGGGAGGGAGGGAGCAGTTCAGTCTCCGAGCCTCAAGCCTGCCCTGGACTGGAGGGGGCCCCCTTTCTCTTAGGGGGGGTGAGGGAGGGAGGGAGCAGTTCAGTCTCAGGTCCTCAGGCTATGCAGTTGAAAGCACTGGGTTTTGTGGAAGAGAATCTCAGGAAGCCGGTAATGGCAACTCCAGTATTCTATCCACGGTGGGCCCCGTCACGTCGCCATGACAACAATCAGGCCCTGATGGGCTGGTTGCTAGGCGACTGACATCAGCAGAGAGAGCGGTACACGAAGATAAAAATGTATGAAAGAAATGAAAACACAAAACCTTTGATTTTTGAGAAGGGATATGCTGGTAAATTATTAAGCCATGTTGTGTCAATGTATTACAGGCACGGTACACATGTAGGTGGTAAGAGGTTTAAAATGGTTCTCTATAAAATATGAAGCAGTCTCTCTCTTTCTCAGCTCCACCAGCACAGAGCAGAGGGAGGCTGTTCAGAGAGTATAAGAGCCTCCCTTTCTCTTTCTCAGCTCCACCAGCACAGAGCAGAGGGAGGCTGTTCAGAGAGTATAAGAGCCTCCCTTTCTCTCTCTCTTTCTCTCATCCACCAGCACAAAGCAGAGGGAGGCTGTTCAGAGAGTATAAGAGCCTCTCTTTCTCTTTCTCAGCTCCACCAGCACCGAGCAGAGGGAGGCTGTTCAGAGAGTTTAAGAGCCTCCCTTTCTCTTTCTCTTCTCCACCAGCACAGAGCAGAGGGAGGCTGTTCAGAGAGTGTAAGAGCCTCCCTTTCTCTTTCTCTGCTCCACCAGCACAGAGCAGAGGGAGGCTGTTTGGAGAGTGTAAGAGCCTCCCTCTGTCACTGCAGTCAGATAGCACTGCACAAAGAGCTCAGCACATTTAAAAAGCTCTCACATCCTGTAACACTGAGCAGAGTTTAAAAATACCAGCTGAGAGGAGAGCCACAGAGAGAGAAACTGCAGGAGGATGCATAGCAATGTCATAGATAGAGAGAGAGACTGACAGATAGATAGAGAGAGAGACTGACAGATAGATTGAGAGAGAGACACTGACAGATAGATAGAGAGAGAGACTGACAGATAGATTGAGAGAGAGACTGACAGATAGATAGAGAGAGAGACACTGACAGATAGATAGATTGATAGATAGACAGAGAGATAGATAGACGGAGAGATAGAGGGATAGACAGAGAGATAGATAGAGGGATAGACAGAGACAGATAGATAGATAGACGGAGAGATAGAGGGATAGACAGAGAGATAGATAGAGGGATAGACAGGCAGATAGATAGATAGAGATAGAGGGAGAGAGAGATAGAGAGAGACAGACAGATAGGAAGAGAGGGAAGGAGAGAGAGAGGGAGAGATGGAGAGAGACAAATTAATAGGAAGAGAGAGGGAAGGAGAGAGAGAGAAAGATAGAGAGAGAGGGAGGGAGAGAAGGAGAGAGAGAGGCAGATAGATAGGGAGAGAGAGATGGGTAGAGAGAGATAGATAGGGTGAAAGGGAGGGGGAGAGAAGGAGAGAGATGTATATATATATAGAGAGAGAGATAGATAGATAGATAGGGTGAGAGGGAGGGTGAGAGGGGGGAGAGAAGGAGAGATAGAGAGATGGATAGAGAGAGATGGATAGAGAGAGAGAGAGAGAGAGAGAGAGAGAGAGAGAGATGAGAGATGAATGTATAGACAGGTGGCTTCATTAGTGTGCCATTCATCAGGCCTGGTTTAAAGTCACCACTGGGTGGCGATGTGCACTAGCTGAAACATTCCTTCCCATTGAAAGCATGGAGAAAAGGCTTTCTGCAAGCGAGACCAGAACAGAGTCTGAACTGTGCTTTATACCAGAGCCCTACCCAAGGGTTCAAAATCCACATTCTCACCTCCCATTAACACCAGCAGCGTTAGCACTGCCCCAACTTTCATCACTCTTCAATAAGGATTGTTTGTCAGACTACCAGAGACTGTGTACTTTGGCCTTGGTCATATTAATTAGTGGCTAAATGCGTGTATTTAACATGTTTTCTTGAATGATCATATATGAAGTGCAGGGTGACAATGCGTGACTGAATATAGAAGAGATATGTATTAGTTGTTTTGTTTTTTTGAGTGATTTCAACATGAACCACTACACAGCCTATAGAATGAACTGATTCTGCTTCATAAAGTCCAATGAAAGCTGCTGGATAATGTTGCCTTGTTAACATATTGAATCACACACCAGCGCTTTGTAGTTTTCCCATATACTTAACAAACAAAAGAACGTGACATTTCGAAATCCAACATGAAATACTACTGTACTGTTATTATGGCTTCCTTCCAGTAGACTTATTTCATTTAAGCGATATCATTTTGTAATTTCTTTGATGTTAATAAAAAATCTAAAAATTGTGTTCATGTAGTTTTTTTTTTTTTTTTAATGTTTCAAATCTCAATAATTCCCGGTGATGCAAAACTTTTGCCCAGAGCTGCACACCCCTGATAGTGACCCTGCAGTCTGATTCAGTGACAGGGAGAGGGGGAGTGGGAGGCAGTCTGTCAGTGCTATGTCATCCCCTCTTTATCTCTCAGCTGTATGCTCTGTACTGTTCTCTAGCCTGCTCTTGTCTGACTCATGTCGTTCTGCAGTAGCACATCGTTCCCTTGAACTCCACTACAGCAGCATCCTGCCAGCCGTCTCCAGAACAAGCAGCTGTGTGCTTTTTGATCCTTCACACAATCATCATGTGATTACCTCCGCAGTCTCGGAAATCGTGACTGACAAAACACCAACTAGAAATTAGAACGCGCTCTTCCAGTCACACGCTTTCAATAGCGTAATGTAGTTTTTGGCTGCTTTTATTTTTCAAACAAATAGGGGTCACTAAAAGTGGTTGAAAATACAAGAATACTGATCGAATGATAAATGCATGCTGGCCTATGCTTCACCGCGCTCTCACTGTGCTTTATTACTTTGCTTTTACCTGGGGAAACTTTTACAAGGGTTAGTTTACCAGACCTCTCTGTGCTTTACAATGCTTCCCTATGCTTTACCAGACCTCTCTGTGCTTTACAATGCTTCCCTATGCTTTACCAGACCTCTCTGTGCTTTACAATGCTTCCCTATGCTTTACCAGACCTCTCTGTGCTTTACAATGCTTCCCTATGCTTTACCAGACCTCTCTGTGCTTTACAATGCTTCCCTATGCTTTACCACACCTCTCTGTGCTTTACAATGCTTCCCTATGCTTTACCAGACCTCTCTGTGCTTTACAATGCTTCCCTATGCTTTACCAGACCTCTCTGTGCTTTACAATGCTTCCCTATGCTTTACCAGACCTCTCTGTGCTTTACAATGCTTCCCTATGCTTTACCACACCTCTCTGTGCTTTACAATGCTTCCCTATGCTTTACCACACCTCTCTGTGCTTTACAATTCTTCCCTATGCTTTACCAGACCTCTCTGTGCTTTGCCATGCTAAAACAATACAACCTACAGCCCTGCACCGTTCTGTAGATCGCAGAGATTGAGGGCTGCACAGATAACGTTGGCGTTTGAATGATGAAACTTTGAGGGGTATGGAGCTTTGTACACTCTGTGTATACCATGCAGGAGTGGAGACTTTCACAAAGTCTACACGACCTCCGTGTTCACGCAGAGAAAGGCGGCCGAGATCGATGGAGACTCAGAAGGTATTTTTAGCAGAAGATGAAAACTGATCTTGAGCAAAAAAGGCGTTTTTTTTTTTTTTTTTCTTTTACACCAGGGGAGAGCTTAAAACGCAGCCCCAGCTTCAGTTTAAAAACCCATTCACTTACAGCTGAACTTTTCATCTGTGTATTTTTTTTCAGGGCTATCACAGATTTTCCAGATTCCCGTGAAACGCACCCCTTGCCCAGTATGTAGTTTCCCTGTGAGAATCCCCATCCCTCACAGCACAGTGCAAACATGCATTTTCTTTATCACTCAAAAAGAGATCCAGGAAACGTCTGCCTCATGCCACGACCCACGTTACACGGCATTCAGGAACCTGGCAGCCGGTTTAGTTTGTTTCATTAAATAAGGCCCCCTTTCCTTGACAGATAAGACACTGCTGTGGTGGCCTAAGAAGCACAGTAAAATACTTCCTGGAAAACAAGACAAGCAAACTGAGAACTTCCTCCAACCCAATGTGAATACGTCCACATAACAGAAGCGATAAAAATGACAGCTCTCTGTGCTTTACCAGACCTCTCTGTGCTTTACAATGCTTCCCTATGCTTTACCAGACCTCTCTGTGCTTTACAATGCTTCCCTATGCTTTACCAGACCTCTCTGTGCTTTACAATGCTTCCCTATTCTTTACCAGACCTCTCTGTGCTTTACAATGCTTCCCTATGCTTTACCACACCTCTCTGTGCTTTACAATGCTTCCCTATGCTTTACCAGACCTCTCTGTGCTTTACAATGCTTCCATATGCTTTACCAGACCTCTCTGTGCTTTACAATGCTTCCCTATGCTTTACCAGACCTCTCTGTGCTTTACAATGCTTCCCTATGCTTTACCAGACCTCTCTGTGCTTTACAATGCTTCCCTATGCTTTACCACACCTCTCTGTGCTTTACAATGCTTCCCTATACTTTACCACACCTCTCTGTGCTTTACAATGCTTCCCTATGCTTTACCAGACCTCTCTGTGCTTTACAATGCTTCCCTATGCTTTACCAGACCTCTCTGTGCTTTACAATGCTTCCCTATGCTTTACCAGACCTCTCTGTGCTTTACAATGCTTCCCTATGCTTTACCAGACCTCTCTGTGCTTTACAATGTTTTCAGATTTCTAACATGAAATTCTACTGTACTACTATCATGGCTTTTGCAATATAATTTTGTAGTCTCTTTGATTACATGATGTTTAATAAAATATCTAAATTATATTCATATAGTTTATTTTATTATTTTTTAATAATGGCGCAAAACTTTTATCCATAGCTGTACACTTCTCTCGTTTCTATAGCCCAGCGAACCTGGCCAGTTCTTTTGTATAAAGCAGTGATGCTAAATCCTTTTCATCTAACAGCAAGACAGTAGGAGGATTGAGAAGGGCAAGCGTTTTAAAATCCCAGAAAACACAAACAAAACCTCCTGGATTTCAAACAGGGAAACCGCCTCGGCGTAAAAGGCCAGCCGCGATCTGACAGTCCAGCTTGCTATTGAGGCCGCTTTCGCTAAACCCACTTGTGGAGGAATAGAAATACAAAATATAAAACACACACACGGTCCTAGAAAATCGATTGTTCTGGTGCCAAGGCAACAGTGTGTGCTTTGATCTGGTAAACTATATCACAGCCACTCAACATGCAAGAAACATCTTTATATATATGTATATATATATATATATATATATATATATATATATATAAAGAGTACTTGGACTTTTAAGAACAGGCTGAAGGATAACGGAATAAACCAACCGCCCTCAACCCCAACCCCTAATCCCCTTCAAAGGTCTACAGGCCACAGTGGATGCCTGTACCCCCCCCCCCCCCCCCCTCACCCCCTCACCCCCTCACCCCAAAACGAAATGACAAAAAAAACACACACAAGAAAAACAATAAGATCCTGCTCACTTATGGTACACAGATCCATTCAGAAAAACACAGCCTGCTTAAAAAGGCAACCGTTTATCAGATCAAGGGAATGCATAGAGCATCCAGCGAACCAGGCTTCTGAGGATATGGAGACAACACACACACACGCACGCACGCACACACACACACACAGAGACGCACAGAAAAAGACAGCAAAAGCTGACAATGCAAAAACATTTAAGCGACCCCTATCTCCCCCTTCTCCTCTCTCTCCTCTCTCTCTCTCTCTCTCTCTGTCTGACACACACACAGCCTATTGAACCGCAAACCAGCGTATGGATTTAACTCCAGAGAAATTAGAGAAAATAAAGTCCTACCTTGGTTGTGACAATGCAGAGACAGTCCATTGTTTTGTGGAGGAACAGGTGGTGCTAGACAAGGGTTAGGGAACCCTTCACAAACTGGGAATTTGAAATCTGTAATTTTTTGGGGGAGGGGGAGAGAGGGAGACAGGGAGAGAGGGGGAGGGAAGGGAGTGGGGGGGTGGAAAAAAAGGGGGAGGATGGGGGTCGGTTTAGTTCAGCATGTATGAGCGAGCTTGTGTGTGTGAGAGAGAGAGAGCTCTGGTTCCATGTGTTGCTCTAGTGTTGCTGTGTGTGTCTGTGTGACTGTATTGAGAGAGAGAGAGAGAGAGAGAGAGAGGGAGGAGGGAGGAGGGAAGAGGGGGAGGAGGGGAGGATGGCAAATCTTTTTGTCTGAAAAAGAAAAAGGAAAAAATTGAAGCATTTGCAAAGGCAAGGCAGGAAGGACAGAGAGAGGAAGGCAAGCAGGGAATGAAAAAACGAAACAGCGAGAGTGTGTGTGTGTGAGAGAGAGAAAGGGAGGGAGGGAGGGAGGGAGAGAGGGAGGGAGAGAAAGCGTGGTGTGTGTGAGTAAGAGAGAGAGAGAGGGTGATTGAGTGAAACGACAGAGAATAAAATGAGAGAGAGAGAGAGAGAGAGAGAGAGAAACAAGGGATAGCTAAACAGCTTTCGGTATTTCAAGTAGGTCTTTCACTGCTGTGCAACAAGGATTAAGACGGCCAGTTTGTATTTTGTGAATAAAAGGGTTTTTTTTTGGGGGGGGGGGGTCATTTTTTCAGGTTTTATAATTTGTTCTTCTTTCTGACTAACTGGAAATAAAATAATGAAATAATCCACCCCCGTCACAAGAAGGCAGGAGTAGGAGGGCTGACTAAGCTTAAAATCCTAATTTGAAAAAAAAAAAAAAAAATGCATGCTCACAAGAAATGAGATTTTTAAAACGATCAAAGCTTTTCAAAGCTTGTTTTAATAACGGATACAAGTTTTTATTAAAATCCACTGCGCAGCGCTGCGATCCATTCCTGGTTTTCACTAGGAGTTTAATAATCAGACACACCTGAGCTTGTTGCCTAGACACACTGGGGGCTGATCAAGCTGGTAGTAAAACCTGGACTGGGTGACACTGCTGTGCAACAGGAGTCTTATTTTCATTTTTTAAAAAATTTTATTTCTTCATCCCTGCATTGACTTGCACAGCAGTTTGATCCATTCCTGGTTTCACTATGAGTTTAATAATAAGACACACCCGAGCTGCGACACACTGTAATCAAGCTGGTAGTAAAACCTGGACTGGATCACACTGCTGTGCAACAGGAATCTGATTCCCAGCCCTGTTGTAGTTTTAGACTGAAGAGGGTCGGGTGTAGAGTGTAAATGTAGACTGAATTGATGTCTGGACTCTTTTCCTAGCTCTCTGGTTAATGGCATTACTCTGCATCTCGCTCCACACCACCATTCATAATTAAAGGGTCTTCTTTGAAGCTCCAGGGACTCCATCGCAGCACATCAATCCGTCACCGGATGTTACGTCAAACAAACCGTTTGAAAAGGAGCGTCTTTACAGCGCGTTTTCTTTCATCTGTTTCAACCCTAGCGACAGTGTACTGCGCCCCTTAAATACATCTCAACCAAGGAGATTATCTATCTATCAGTCTCTCTATCTATCTATCTATCAGTCTCTCTATCTATCTATCTATCTGTCTGTCTATCTATCTATCTATCTATCTATCTATATAATTTAGATTTTTTTTATTTAACATCATGTAATCAAAGTAACTACAAAATTATATCACTTAAAAAAAAAGTCTACCGGAAGCCATAATAGTAGTACAGTATTATTTCATATTAGATTTTCAAAATGTCACATTTTTAATAAAAAATTGTGTGCGTTTTTCATTAAAAAACTACAAAGCGGTGTGTGTAACTCCCTATGACAACGTAGCATTATTCAGCAGGTTTCATTCGACTTTATGAAGCAAAACGAGTTCATTCTATAGGGTCGTGAAAAACTTTTGGCCAGTTACTCACAAAATAAAACAAACAAACAAACAGAAAAAAAACTCTTCCTTCTGCGGCTTCAAGTCAAGCGATGTTAATCTCCGTGACCCCAGAACACGCGAGCGCGGTCCTTGTCGCTGTCCGGTCTCGGCACTCCCATCCCGGCGGAGATGTCTGTAGAGTTCAGCAGTGGAAGCACAAGATCTCTATACACTGAAAACACAACTTCAGATCAGATCAAGCCCATTCTTTACAGCAGCGGGGCTCAGAGGACTGGTATAGAGCATGCCGAGGAGATCATTATCGGACTACGAGAGACGCTGCAGTGTGCAAAAGCATTGAAATCAAACCACTGGAACTGAAAATGACCGAAATCAGGCGAATTAGGGGAGGTCTATATATATATATATATATATATATATATATATATATATATATATATATATATAATTTTATTATGTGTTTATTTAGCAGACGTCTTTATCCAAGGCGACTTACAGAGACTAGGGTGTGTGAACCATGCATCAGCTGCAGAGTCATTTACAATTACGTCTCACCCGAAAGACGGAGCACAAGGAGGTCAAGTGACTTGCTCAGGGTCACACAATGAGTCAGTGGCTGAGGTGAGATTTGAACCGGGGACCTCCTGGTTACAAGCCCTTTATATATATATATATATATATATAATCTTGATATTGATCCGATACAGTTTGTATCAGATGCAAATGACTACATTTTTTTGTACAACCATTGTATATAAACCATGTGTAAATGATATACTGTACAATAATAATAATAATAATAATAATAATAATAAATATTTCTACAATTTCACTGTCGACGCAGTGTCACTTTTTTGCTCTTATAGTTTATCATGTCAGTAGAACACCCCGATGGAATTACAGCCTTATTAAGTACAATCTGGATGCCGTTTATTGCTTCTTATCAGAATTACATGAAGATCGGTTGTTCTGCACGAGGCATCTCGTTTTCTGTAAGTGACGTTGTCGCTTTAATAGAGCGGACTGTACCACTGTGCATACTGCCGGGGGGGGGGGGGGGGGGGGGGGGGGGGGTGTTGATGCTCCACCAGTAAACAGAGGCCATAATGCGAAAGTGTAGCGTTCCTCCCTCCAGACAGCTGAGCAACGGTGCCTCACGAAACCACTTGAGAGGAAATCAATAGTGTAGGAGCCTTAGGAGTTATAACTGAGACATACACACACACACACACACACACTGACACAGAGACACACACACATTCACACTGACACACACACACACACACACACTGACACAGAGACACACACATTCACTCTCACACACACACACACACACACTGACACAGAGACACATTCACACTGACACACTGACACAGAGACTTATATATATATATATTATATATATATATATATATATATATATATATATATATATTCTAGGTGATGAAAAACGTTTGACCTTAGCTGTACACATGGAACTGTTTATGAATACTAAAACAAGAGAATCTGTCACAGTGTAAGACTTCTTGCAGTTCCATAGGCTTAAAACGTTATTTCAGTGGTTCTCTACTGCACCCTCCTGGATGCTTTAGAAACTGCACCTTCTTACATGTGTTGCTAGGGAATGAAAAAACAAGGATTTAAAAAAACCCTCTACTGCCCTCCTCTGGACTGAACCAGTTACTACATCTCTCCTGGACCGTTCTATCTGCCCAACACAGGTGCTGTAAGTGAAAAAAGCCAAGTTTGAATACAGCAACCGAACCCTCAAAGACTTCTCTAGGAGAAGGGGTCTAGAGTACAAAATAAAGTTGAAAATAACAAACTCAAACTGGGGTGTTCTTGTGTGATTCAAGGAAGCCGTTTGAACCGACAGTGGTGGTCCAGTTCCTAGCAGCTGATTAGTCTCAGAACTTTCTCCAGCTGGGTCTTGAAGGATCCCAGTGATTCTGCCTCAACAACATGACCACAGCTCTGGTCAAAAGTGGTTCCTACCTTTGCGGAGATGCTGGGAGGTCCAGACAGCTGGTTTTCACTGACTGTCAGCTCATAAAATTCTTGAATATCTGTGAATAAAGATCACACAGGAATGACAGCAAGACAGGTTTACAGCCTGGCACATACTTGCAAATTAATGTTTGATATCATCATTTCTGCTGGTTCTGCTCTTTGGGGAGGCTTGCCATTCTCAAGTGCCATGGAGAAGGGCCCTGTGCTGGCCGATCAGCGTTTAGTCACAGCGCCCCCTATGGCATGGGACAGGGGAGCGCATCAGTACCCAAATGCAGAAGCTAAACGTAGAACGACAACCAAGATTATATTTAAGGAGTAGATTCCGAGACTCATCGAAGTCTAAATGTTTCTCAGGTGAAGTAGGCTGACGTTTTGAGAGCGAGGCTGTTGTTTTTGATGATGTAAGATTGCTGTAAAATATTACTGTTGCAACGATACAGAATAGGTCTGTCAAGCGATTCTGGTTGACAGTAGCTTACCTGCTTTAACTTAATCTAGTGATGCATCTGTTTCTTTCCAATATAACCCCCCCACTCCCAACAGCTAAGGCTATTAACTTGCATTACTGCCTAAATATAGCCTGCTCTGGAACTGAGCCAAGCCCTGCAAGAGAGGCTTGGACAAGGAGACCCCGAAATGGTGCATTAGATCTGGGTGATACCATTCTCTATGATTATTTTGGGGGGTTCTCTGATTTGGGGGTTCAGTCTTGAGAAACGCACTGGGGTGATGCAGCGCTCACCCCTTGCATTGCTTTATTTTGGGTGTTCATGGAAGCATCGTTCAGCCAGATAATTTACTAGGACTGTTAAAAATACAAGAATAATACATTCAATGGCAAACCCATGTGTAATTGAACTGCAATTAATCAATGATGTGATATATATATTGTGTGCGTCTCTGCATGTGTGTGTGTGTGTGTGTGTGTGCTGCATACCCAGCAGTGCTTGAAAGAGATCACTCTGGAAGATGGTCAGCAGTTTCTCTGCTCGAACCCAGAACCTCTCGTCCCCGGCCACTGACCGACACTCCTCCATCAGCTGCAGGGCCTTCTGGGTATCTGGGGTGTGAAAACAAAACAACCTGACCCACAGACACCCTGATGAAAGCACAGCAAAGTGTAACAGATAACACAGAGAGGTGTGGTAAAGCATAGGGAAGCATTGTAAAGCACAGAGAGGTCTGGTAAAGCATAGGGAAGCATTGTAAAGCACAGAGAGGTCTGGTAAAGCATAGGGAAGCATTGTAAAGCACAGAGAGGTCTGGTAAAGCATAGGGAAGCATTGTAAAGCACAGAGAGGTCTGGTAAAGCATAGGGAAGCATTGTAAAGCACAGAGAGGTCTGGTAAAGCATAGGGAAGCATTGTAAAGCACAGAGAGGTGTGGTAAAGCATAGGGAAGCATTGTAAAGCACAGAGAGGTGTGGTAAAGCACAGGGAAGCATTGTAAAGCACAGAGAGGTCTGGTAAAGCATAGGGAAGCATTGTAAAGCACAGAAAGGTGTGGTAAAGCATAGGGAAGCATTGTAAAGCAAAGAGAGGTGTGGTAGAGCATAGGGAAGCATTGTAAAGCACAGAGAGGTCTGGTAAAGCATAGGGAAGCATTGTAAAGCACAGAGAGGTCTGGTAAAGCATAGGGAAGCATTGTAAAGCACAGAGAGGTGTGGTAAAGCATAGGGAAGCATTGTAAAGCACAGAGAGGTCTGGTAAAGCATAGGGAAGCATTAATATTATTATTATTATTATTATTATTATTATTATTACTATTATTTACATAACAGCTGGTACCGCATAAACTTGAAAGACGTCCACAATATTGCATTCGGAAACCGGCCCTACAAAACCGACCCCACGCGTTTAGTTATTTCAGAACCTAGCTAAATCCGTTTTAAGTTTTGTTAAAGATTTTACAACGAATTGAGAGCAAAAACGAATCAATACATATAAACAGAACTATATACAGTGGAACTAAAACTCACCTTGTCTTCTGAGCGGCATCGCGCTGCTGCAGAATACTCTGAAAACTGGAATCTCTAATCTTCCCTGAGAACGGCTGTGCCTTTAAACCTATTAAAGGATTGGGACCGGACCGCAGGGGCATCTGGGAAATGTAGTTTTTTTGTTACAACTAAGCGCTTTACACTGGTGCTAATAATACTGCTACTGAGACTATAGCAGCGGGTCTCCGATCACGGTCCTGGAGGGCCAGGACTCCACTCCAGGTTTTACAGCTGAAATGCGATCATGAACCACTTCAGGGTCTGGATGGATGGAGGTTTAATTACTTCATTAACGAGTTACAGAACAGCGTTGGAACAAAGACCAGGAACAGAACCTAATACTAAAAGCAGAATATGTTATTTATGTATGTATGTATGTATGTATGTATGTATGTATTTATTTATTTATTTATTTATTTATTTATTTAATTAATGGCTCGATTATTATTATTATTATTATTATTATTATTATTATTATTCATCATCATTATTATTATTATTATTATTATTATTATTATTATTATTATTATTATTATTATTATTATTCATCATTATTATTATTATTATTATTTAATTAATTATTTTATTTTTTAGCCGTTTCTTATCCAGGGCGACTTACAGTTGTGACAGAATATCGCGTTACAGATCAGAGCGGTTATCAAATTCAGTACAATCAGTAGAAAATAATCTCAGATTCAAATAAGAGCAAAATACAGGGCGCAGTAAATAATTACATTTAAGAGCGAGTTCGACTATAATACATTTTCTTATTCAAGCCCTGCTAATTAGTTAATTCACGCTTCCTATAAGAAGGTGGGGTGCACGCTGGGTGGGGCTCTTTGTAGATATTTTGCACGATAAGTTGCAGCGCAGAATCAAAGAGGAAAAAAAAATGTGTGGTTGTGTTTTCCATGTGTTTTGCTTGGTGGTGTTGTTGGGGGCGGGTCTGACGTATGGTTGGAACTTCGATGTATTCAGAACGCTGGAGAAGAGACCCACGCGGCGGTCCTATCATCATCAATACAGGCGGCTGACCCCGGCTCGACCGAAACAACACGCCGTGGCGGGCCAGCGTCTGTACAACAACTTCAACCCCGGGTTCAACCTCTTCGGCTTGCGCCCACAGTTCAAACACGTCCCTTTCACCTACCTGGGGACGCACCGACCTCCTTCCCCCCCGCGTTTCGAAATTCTCCCGTCCACAGCTGCCCCCCAGGTACCCACCATTCCCGTTCGTGCTTTTCCGGTGGGACCCGTGCAGGTTCGGGATATGAGTTCGGTGAACGTGGAATGCGGGGAAGCCAGAATGACGGTAAGGGCGAAGCTGGACTTGTTCATGAACGGGATCCCGATCGACCCCGAGTCCCTGACGCTTGGAGACGCGGTGAAATGCAAACACTCCTCTGTGGATGAAGCAGGAGGGGTCGTTATCTTCGATGTCCGGCTGCAGGATTGTGGAAGCAGCCTAACGGTGAGTGGTAGGCGTGATGGCATTTAACTAAGAGCTGTAGCATTGAAATCTAGAACTATGGCGCTTTTAAGGTGACTCCTGCGATACTGTCATTTCACTACTCTGTAGATAAGACAACTTGGAGAGGGGAAGGGAGGGAGAAGGGAAGAGGGGGGAGGGAGGGATGGATGGATGGATGTCCTCCCATGGACTGCGGCCAATTGCCCTGGTTGCTGGACTCGCGAAACCCCGGCTTTGATCGCACTGTGTATTTCAATGGGGATTCGACCGGGAGGGACCCCCAACGTTCTAGCGTGTTCTACAGAACGTTGGGTTTTCTGGAGGCGCTCAATTCTTTCTTTCATTGGTTAGATGACCGAGGACAGCATGGTGTACTCCAACACGCTTCACCACGGCGTCCCTCCGTCTTCTAGCTCCGTGATCGTGCGGAGATCCGAGGCGGTGGTTCCCATTGAGTGCATCTACGACCGGTAAGGGAATGGGGCTCCGGCGGCTGCTTGCAGCGAGAGGGGGTTATGAAACGAGATCTTGTATAATATAATTAGTTTCAATTACATGAAAATTGGTGGGGGTTGCTATGCAATGTAACATAATTGAAAAGGGGTGTGTGTGATTCTCTCATTCTTGTTCTCTCTCTCATTCTCATTCTCTCTCTCTCATTGGTTATTTCGACATGATTATAAATGTGTACACATGGCAGAATTTCAGCTCTCCGGATTTGAGGAACATTAACTCGATTGTACTAATAACTCAATAAATCCGCGTGTGTGCGTTTCAGGAGGGCTAACGTCAGCAGCAACGCCATTGTGCCAACGTGGGCGTCCTTCACGTCAACCAAGTCTGCAGAGAATGTGCTGGACTTCCGGCTCGACATCATGACTGGTACGTGAGCGAGAGGCGAGTCCTTCTCCTAGCATGCATTTTCTGTTTGATTCTACAGCTCTGGGTATAAGATTTGCATCGCCCTATAGAATGAACGGATCTTGCTTCATGAAGTCCAATGAAAGCTGCTGAATAATGTTCTCTTGTTAACATACTGAATTTCAATCATCAGCATGATGGTTCTGTAGCAGCAGTGTGGAGTAGTGGTCGGGGCTCTGGACTCTTGACCGGAGGGTTGTGGGTTCAATCCCCAGTGGGGGACACTGCTGTTGTACCCTTGAGCAATGTACTTTACCTAGATTGCTCCAGTAAAAACCCAACTGTATAAATGGGTAATTGTATGTAAAAATAATGTGATATCTGTATAATGTGAAATAATGTATAATGTGATATCTTGTAACAATTGTTAGTCGCCCTGGATAAGGGCGTCTGCTAAGAAATAAATAATAATAATAATGGTTCTGTACTACTATTATGGCTTCCGGTATCATTTTGTAGGGTCTGTGATTTGCATGAGAAATACAATTTAAATTGTTTTATAGTTTTGCTTTTAATTATTATTTTTTTACATTGTCTAAGTTCTAGGCGATGCATATTATTTATTTAGCAGACGCCTTTATCCAAGGTGACTTACAGAGACTAGGGTGTGTGAACTATGCATCAGCTGCAGAGTCACTTACAACTACGTCTCACCCGAAAGACGGAGCACAAGGAGGAGAAGTGACTTGCTCAGGGTCACACAATGAGTCAGTGGCTGAACCAGACAGCCCCCTACTGAACCAGACAGCCCCCTACTGAACCAGCCTCCCGTGTGGTTCAGTAGGAACCGCATAACATTTTGGCCATAGCTGCTTATTTAATTCCAATTTTGTTTCTGTGTCTTGCAAGATGATTGGAGCGCTCCGAGGACTTCGAACTTGTTCTACCTTGATGAGGTCATCAATATCGAAGCCTCCGTCGACACCCAGAACCAACTTCCCATGAGGCTGTTCGTCGATAGCTGTGTGGCGACGCTGAGCTCTGACGTGAAATCCAAACCCAGATACATGATCGTGGATCACAACGGGTGAGGAATATTAATATACTGGATCCCCTGCAGTCTCCGCGTGTATAATTATACCATGTGATGTTTCCCCATCTATTACAAACTCACACTAGCCCTGCTGCTGCTGCTGCACCCAGTCCTGGGGTTCAGAGCTCCCCTCAATGAAGTCTGTTATTATTAATATTGAAATGATCAGGAGCCAGGAGTTTGAGCAGGGTTACAAACTCACACTAGCCCTGCTGCTGCTGCACCCAGTCCTGGGGTTCAGAGCTCCCCTCAATGAAATAATAAAAATGATTATTAATTTAATAATATTGACAATAATATATATTAAGTTCTTCTCTCCTGTATTTGAACCCACGTCGATGGTCGTGCTCTGTATTCCTCGCTAACTCTCGCTGCCTCCCTCCTTCTCCCTGTCAGCTGCCTGATGGATGGGACCCAAGCCGGCTCTTCTGCCTCCTTCCGATATTCCGACCAGGATCCCGGGAAGCTGCAGTTCAGTATCCAGGCCTTCCTGTTCTTCAAAGAGACACACAGCTCGGTGACTATCCCAGCGCAGCCCCTCTCAGAACCAACACTGTCTGCAAGGAGAATAGGAGGCTCGCTGGTCCAGTGGTTAGAGAAAGGGGTCTTGATACCAGGAGGTTGAAATCCTGGCTCAGCCACTGACTCCCTGTGTGTGTGTAACCCTGAGCAAGTCACTGAACCTCCTTGTGCTCCGTCCTTCGGATGAGATGCAAAACAAACGAGCTCCTATTGGAAGTGACTCTGCAGCAGCAGTTGTGATGCATAGTTCACCCCCTAGTCTCTGTAATTTGAGCTGAATTTACTGGGCAAGGAAATGGGATCCACGAATCCTGATGTATTTATAATGGTGCCAGTTAACTACTTTCCATTCCTGAATGCATACAAACCCTTTTAATCAGAGTGAAGGGAGATTAGTTTTATGATGCTTCACTTTGAAGAGCTTGACTTTCTCTTCCTTGACAGATCTTCATCACCTGTCGGATGAAAGTGACCTCGCTGAACCAGACCAGTGACCCCCTCAATAAAGCTTGCTCCTTCAGCAAAGACTCCAATCAGTACGTCCACCCCTTTCTACAATCCTGACCCTTTTGTCACTGCAATCAAAAAAGCCAATATCGTCCTTTGCCCATCAGCCATCACCATTCTCATCACCAATCCGTTGCCCATCAGAACTGGCAGACAGCAGCACTTCAAGCATATTTAGGATTTTGTACAGGAAGTGTCAATAGGCCACACCCACCCTATTGACACGCCCCTGTACAAAATCCTCCAGTTCATCAATTAAAACGCACACGTGCTAAATTTTAGAACAGGATCCATAAATGCAACAGAATGCTTGTCTGGAGAATTCAGACCGCTCTGGATCAATCACTGGAAATACTTGATAGTCATTGATAAACAGAACTATTTTTAAAATCATCAATGTTATAGTGAATTCAAATGAGTTATTAATTGAGCTACATATATATGAAAAAGCAGTTAACTAACTGTACTGCTGTTTTATTGTATAAATCTCTGCATAAGTTTACACACATGTATACATTTTAACACCCAGCGTCTTTAAATGTCTTCAATAAGCTATTTTCTTTTTATTAACTGGATTTCTCGTTCGAAGGTGGACGTCTGTGGACGACGACAACAGTGTGTGTGCGTGCTGTGCGGTTGAGCTGTGCCCCGCGCCTGACGCACGCCGCCGCTACTTTCCCAGCGCGTTCCATCGCAGGTTCAGACGTGGAAGAGCCGCGCCCGACTACAGACCCGGTAAAAGCACAGCGTGGCCCCAGGGTCAGCAGGAGGTCGGAATAAGACTCCTGTTGCACTTTTTTCCCCTTTCCAATTCGCAGACGTTTTAACTACCCGTTCAAACCATCTATGCACGGCTTTGAAATCTAGCATTTTGCTTTTAATTTAGTATAGCAAATAACCTCTATGAAACGTTCTGTAACCATGAATGGGGTTGCTGGGTGGTGACCTATGGATGTAAACGCAGGTGTGTTTAACCTCTGTCTCTGCGCGCTGTGTGTTTTAGCGGTCGGCTCTGAGGGGGATGTCACGATCGGTCCATTGGTGGTTGCAGACAGAGCGATGTTTCTGAGTAAAGCGGGGACTTTTCCTTCCTTCACAGTAGAGCAAGGTAGTTCTGACTTTTTTTTGTAGTGGAGTAAATTGCTAACCCACAAACCATTGCATAAATAAATTTTTTTATATATATATATAAATTTTATATCTATAGATAGATAGATATACACACAGATAGATAGATATAGATATAGATATATATATATATATATATATATATATATATATATATATATATATATATATATATATATATAAATAAATTAATTACATATATTACACACATACAAATTTGGTGGTTAAAATGAAGCCAGAATGGACCTCTAAATGTGAGCTATTTCAAACTATAGTTTCACCGTGACTGCTTGCATTCTGTGGATATTATTATTATTATTATTATTATTATTATTATTATTATTATTATTATTATTATTATTAATTGCCATTGACTGTTGTAAGTACTTGATACCAAAAATCCTGTCGCACTGATTCCTTCGAATCCAGGGATGGAAACCAGACTCCCGCTGCATAGCAGTTTGACCCGTTCCTGATTTTACTAAGAGTGTCATGCAACACACCTGAGCTTGTTACCTGTGCACCTGGGCTAATGCATGAACTGAACCTGTTAATGTTACTGCTAATCTCTCTCTCTCTCTCCTCTCTCTCCTCTCTCTCTCAGATGAAGGGGTGCCGCTGGCTGCTGTCTTTGCTGCCGTGTCTGCGATCGCTTGTTCCGGGGTGCTGGCTGTCCTCATCTTGTACAAAAAGCGCGACAAAGCCAGCGCGTATGACAGGGGCTGTATATGAAACCATAATAAAATGTGGATTTGAAACGGTAGCCTACCTGTTGTGTTTTTTTTTTTTTTTGTGTGTATTTCAACGCGTTTCTTCCAAGTGGTTATACAACACAGCGCACTCCTCTATAGGCTTTTCTTTATATTTATAGTTGTATTGCATAGCGGATTATATTAGTTTTATAAATATTGCGTTGGCCTCTTGGTTAAAGTGAGCCTTTCATCCGCATTCCCGTGGCCGCGCCCTCACCTGACGTGACGTCTGACGTCACTTGTTTTGCGCAGACGGCTCAAGTGTGCGTAGGTTTTGTACAGAATTTGCGCTTTATTTTAAATTAATTTTTTTAATACAGGTTTTAGGCGTAGCCTCCTGATTACCCCTATAATCCGTGAACCTGCCGATCAAATCTTTCACAGTGACAGGTGTTGCATCTAAACAGTAACACTCAATGGGGCAGCAGTGTGGAGTAGTGGTTAGGGCTTTGGACTCCTGACCGGAGGGTCGTGGGTTCAATCCCTGGTAGGGGACACTGCTGCTGTACCCTTGAGCAAGGTACTTTACCTAGATTGCTCCAGTAAAAACCCAACTGTATAAATGGGTAATTGTATGTAAAATAATGTGATATCTTGTAAAAATTGTAAGTCGCCCTGGATAAGGGCGTCTGCTAAGAAATAAATAATAATAATAATAATAATGTAGAATGTCTTGTGGGTATTGGGGACTAATAAACTCTGAACCTTAGACGCTGGTCTGGTCTCTCTTTTTATAGCGTAACAAAGCGGTTAATCCCATGTTTACCTTCATTGCGTTATCCAGTGTGTGCTTGAACTTGACCTCGCTCACCTTTTTCTTGTTTTGTGTGTGTTAATCATAAATGATCTAGTCTCCACAAGTCTTCAGTAGTTTCCGCCTCTCAAACCTCAACCTGCCAACTTTGCGTTTGCGTTTGCTCAAGACTACACCGTCCCTGCGATTGTTTAAAAACTTTCAATGCAAACAAAAATAAATCAATAACTTCAGCCTTGCTGCCAGGCAGAGGAGACAGAACCTGAACGCAGTCGGACATTAACCAGAGCTCTGCAGATACGTCACGGGGAGCTAGAAATACTCAATCGAACCCGAGGGCTCAGAAGAGCGTTTGGTTGTCTGCGTCGTTGAAAACGGCTTGCTTTGGAAAACAAAGTTTTTCTTGCAAAATTTCGGCGGCCAGAGTGGATGGAGATGCTGCTGTTATTGCTGGTTCTGCTGCCTGGCTCTCTGGCAGTACCGGAAGGTTAGAATGATGTATTTATCAGATGCCTTTATCCCAGGCGACTCGTACAGGGGTTACAGGGCAGCACAGGGTTACAATGCAAGCGTACTATATGAATACAGTACAGAAAGTGCAATAGTACGATTACAATACAATATGAACTAGGATGCTATGTATAATAATAACACTACTAGAATCCAATATGAACTAGGATGCTATGTATAATAATAACACTGCTAGAATCCAATATGAACTAGGATGCACCAGGTTAGGATCACAGCGAGTTATATCTACAGTGTTAGCAGTGCAATAGTGCAAGGATAGCGCATCAGCTGAGGATCCAGTGACGTGGTGCTGAGGTCAGGCGAGTCCAGCGCGGATCAGGAGATCTGAAAGGGCAGTCTGAACAGAGGGATAGTCTTCCTCGGGCAAATCTCTAAGGAGGGGAGACTGTA
Source organism: Acipenser ruthenus (assembly GCF_902713425.1). Lineage (NCBI taxonomy): Eukaryota > Metazoa > Chordata > Actinopteri > Acipenseriformes > Acipenseridae > Acipenser > Acipenser ruthenus. Next base: position 53,889 of record NW_026707565.1, read on the forward strand.
GGTACGATGTCGAATGGCAAATGGGTTTGTGCACTGTTTAAAAGAGGAAGGAAGGATGGATATATATGTATTATTATTATTATTATTATTATTTATTTATTTATTTATTTATTTATTTCTTAGCAGACGCCCTTATCCAGGGCGACTTACAATCGTAAGCAAATACATTTCAAGAATCACAGTACAAGTAATAATACAATTAAGAGCAAGATAAATACAATGACTTTGGTTCAAGCAAGTACAAGTGTGACAAAATACCATTCAATAACGGAGCAGATAACAGAGTCAGTGATAGTTACATCAGGATATAATTAAATACAAAATACTACAGATTAAATAACACTTGTGACAGATTACAGTACTCTAAAGTACAGGATTAAATGCAGTAAAATAGGGGGCAGATAAGAGCAAGTAAAGCGCATTTAAGGAAGAGTGATAAGTGTCCAGAGGGGAAAAAAATAAATGTAACATGTCGACCTGAAGCATTCCCTTGTCTTTCCTCGCAGATCTAACAGGGAAAGCCTTCAGTTTTCCGTACAGTAGTAGTTTTGGCAGCGTGAACATAACGTCTGATCAACGCAATTCCCTTAAGAACTTCACCCTCTGCTTCCAATATCAACCCAGTGCTGGATCCATTAATCCTCTCTTCTCTCTCTACCCCACGAACGGCTCCTGCAGCTTCAGCCTGAGCAAGAACTACGATCGGCAGTACAGACTCTACGTCTGCGGCAACACGCTGTCCTTTTGCTGCAGCTCGGTGTTTCAGGATTTTCCCGGCTGGGTCCGAGTCTGCGTCACCTGGGACTCTCGCACAAGGGTGGCTCAGCTGTGGGAGAACGGGAAGGGGAGTGTGAGGAAAGGGCTAGAGTCTAGACCCATTTCGCTTTCGGAGGAGGGAACCCCCAACGTCGTACTGAATTCCGGGAGCAGTCCTTTCCAAATCTCGGACATCAACTTGTGGGATCGAGAGCTGCCGCCTTGGGAAATAATGGCGCACGGTACAGGCAACGTGTTGAGCTGGGAGTCGGTGTGGTACACTACAAGGGGCGCTACCCTTCTGGAAAGTAAGAGATAGATACAGTCATGGCCGCTCGATTCCTTTTCCAAGGCACGGGGAGTGAACCAACGTAGATCAAAACTGTAGGTTTTCAGAATAGCCTGGTAGTTTGTCTGTTTAATTTTCAATAAAGCTGCAATTGCAATGCAAAGAGAATATCGTTTCTTGAGTCAGTTTTTACAAAAGGTCAAATGCAATTTCACGTTGATAAGTTTGCATGGCTCCAATACAAGTCGGCTCTTGTAAACTGCTCAAGTATTTTAAATTTTTTTTTGTATACTGCTTAAGGAACATACCCTGGTTAAGGCTGTGGCTGCAGTTACAAGCTCTGACCACCTAGTGGCACTACACACACCTACTAAACCATGCACCATTAATTATATTACCTTCAGAGTTTAAAATCACTAGTACACCAAAACCCAGAAGCATTGTAGCGATAAATTAGACCAATATATTATATACAGAAAAATATAAAACCACAGAAGAAACTTGATTCAATGAGAAGACATTTAGCAAAATGTTTAAAATGTTTCTCATTTCAATGTATTGCATTTAATACAGGGATGGAAACTAGACTCCCATTGCATAGCAGTGTGATCCATTCCTGGTTTTGACTGCAAGTTTAATAAGACACACCTGAGCTTGTCATCTACACACTGCGGCTAATCAAGCATGAAGCAAAACCTGGAATAGGTGAAACAGCTACGCGACAGGAGTCTTATTACCATCCCTGCATTTCAGGATGTGTGCTTTTATGAAGTACTAGTTATGGATGATAAAAGGAGACCAAAAGACAAGGTAATCTCTCCCAATAGTTTTATTTTCCGATTGCAGACAGACAGACAGAGGGGTGAGGAGGGACAGCGGGACGCTATCATGGAGAGAGAGAGAGAGAGAGAGAGAGAGAGAGAGAGAGAGAGAGAGAGAGAGAGAGAGAGAGAGAGAGAGAGAGAGAGAGAGAGAGAGAGAGAGGTCCACACGACCCACAGCAGTGTTCACACGCACTACAAAACACCTGCCATTTCTTCTGTAGTTTTCATTGGTCGTGGGTATTAAAATCTACTCAAAATAGCCAAATTGGCGATTGTCTAGAATTCAATTTATTTAAAAATGGGAAAGAGAAAAAAGGAACACTGTCTTAAATAAAATAAATAAATAAATAAACACACACATTAGACTTTAGAAGCGGTTTACTTAAAACCGCGGTCTAACATTCGCACAGAAAGCCTATTGTCTTTGAAAAGCCTGCAAGGGGAAACACTCTGGGACTCCCCAACCGGAATTCCTAAATCAGATTCGACCCCCCCCCCTCCCCCCCCCCTCTGAGAGACACAGCGAGGGGTGTGAACGGGGTACAACACACAGGAACACAAGCTGTATATTAGTTATGTCATTTGATATGAGAGAGAGAGAGAGAGAGAGAGAGAGAGAGAGAGAGAGAGAGAGAGAGAGAGAGAGAGAGATTGATTTTTTGTTAGAGAAAGCGATCGATGTTAATTGCTTGCTACTAATTGTGTAATTGCTTATTAAATCAATTACACACATATATGTAATTTATTTAACAGAGTTGCCTATATGTAGTTAATATTAACATCGCGTTATAATTCTGACTACAACATAACAAAATGAGATATTCAAAAAGGTGAAATGTTATAATTCCATAAATAAGTGCCAGAAATGATATCCGGTGTGTATCGTGCTAATTCAGTCGAGTCGCGTTCTTATTTTCTCGCACGATACTAACTATCACGCCTGTGGCAATTCAGTTTGCCAATTGTAAGCCAAAAAGCAATTGATTTAGACATTTCTCACGCGTAAAATGAATAGGAAAATAATTACATTTTTTAAAAAAGAAACCTGCACCTGTTCTGACGTATAAATTGGCCTGTGGCTGGTTGGCGTTTATCATTTTGGTATAGATTTACAAAATGGTCGTTGAAGGTAAAATGCATGTTTGTATCGCCCTGTTATTGTGTATTTTATGGTCTGCTCGGTGCTCCAGCTACCGTAGTCATTTCGAAGACACCAAAGAAGTCTTCCACAAACAACGTCCGAAAGCGGCTGTGTTTTACGAAAGAGTGTCAGCGAAGTACCTTCAAAACGGCGCTTCTCCTGACCCGGCTCCTTACCGGAGCGCGGGCTGGGGCGTTTCTTCGCTGGCCACCGTCAAGGTGCGATGCGGTCAAGCTAGTATGGCCATCAACATCAGCGCCGATCTCTTCAGTAACGGCCGCCGGGTCAGTGGCGGCGATATCCGGCTAGGACGGGACCCCGCCGCCTCGGGGGCTTGCAGACCGGCTGTAAACATCGTTGCTTCTGCTTACTTTCTCATTGACACCGCGCTGCACGCATGCGGAAGCTCTCTGCTTGTAAGTGGTTTTTAACTTGTTTATAAGTATTGATTTTGGGAGATTTTAACGTTATCGATGGTCATTAGTGACTAGGTGTTTACCCACGATTTGGGATGCACCTGTAAATAATACAAACTAGGTCATTTACGCTTTAACATCGGTGCAAGAAATAGAATTGCTGTAATCGTCAGTCCTTAATGAAGACGGTATGTTCAGTTAAGAAATTGCCTAGTTTCATGAAGGTGAACACACTGCCATCATGGGTTTGCCATGCCTTACTGCACTTGACCGTGTGGGGGCGCTTTAATGGGCAATAATATATATATATAATGTGTGTGTGTTAGGCGGAATGGTAGTATGTCTAGAAGCTACTGTTATGCGTGCCAAAGGGACTTCAACGTGTGTGTGAACATATAAATACGTTTCAGTCTTGTGGGGTATATATTTTGGGTGGGGGGGCGGGCGGGGTGGAATAGACTCTTGCATAGCAGTTTCACACATTCTAAATTTGTTTAGGTGTGTCTTAAACGCGTAGAAAGAGTGATTCTCGTGCAACGTATTTACACTTCTTTTATTAAATTTTGTATCTCTCCCCAGAGTAAGTTGGAGAATAAAGGTCTGAGAATCCTGACTCTGGTCCGTGTTTAATAATAGTTTTATACCCAGTCTGGTATAAACTGCCTGCGCTGTGCATGTCAGAAAGCCTTGCAGTACCTCGAGTTTACTTTTGAATTCTGTACTGCCCTTGCAGATGACGTCAGACAAACTGGTCTACACCAACGTGCTGGTTTACTCTCCCTCTCCCTCTGCTAACGGCGTCATCGTGAGAACCAACGGCGCCGTCATCCCTATCGAGTGCCACTATCGGAGGTGAGGAAAGCCCGTTCTGCGTGCTCGACGCTGCCGCCTAGTGGCTGTTTGGGTGAACAGCGGCTCAATAGCCTCCTGGTTTTAAAATGTCTTTGATTCCCGCAGGAAACACAACGTCAGCAGCCAGGCGGTCAAGCCGACCTGGATCCCGTTCAGCTCCACCCAGTCCGCCGGGAATATCCTGGAATTCTCCCTTCGGCTCATGAGCGGTGGGTAGTTTTAGACTGAACTCGTTCTGTGTGTTAATACTGACTAAGCTTGTATGCCTGTGCTCTATTCTAGAAAACTTTCACTTTGGTATCTGATGGGGTATAAGACTCCTGTGTCACAGCAGTGTTGCCCATTCCAGGTTTTACTGCTACCAGCTTGATCAGCCCCCAGTGTGTCTAGATAACAAGCTCAGGTGTGTCTTATTGAACTTGTAGTTAAACCAGGAATGGATCTAACTGCTATGCAATGGGAGTCTATTTCCATCCCTGCCATATGTGGTAATGCTAAATGAAAAAGCGAACAAGAGTTGGAATCTGTTTTTAAAAGTATCAAGACAATGAGCTTCAATTCCTGAAGTTTATTCCAAGACCACTGAGCTAGAAAACTGGATGCCTTTTCAAATTCTACACGGACTTTAGGAACTTTTTAAAACGGTTTGAGATAGTATTATAAATACTACTTGATGTAATTATCAACCTAAAGGTCATTGAGAGTGTTGCCCAGGATGTTCTTGAGCAGCTCTGTCCCAGTGTACGCGCTTGGCCACTCCAGCGCCCCTTTCCTGAAGCCGCTTGCTCTCGTGTGCAGATGACTGGGTCACTCCCAGGATCTCCAACGCGTTCTACCTGAACGACCCGGTCCGAATCGAAGGCTCCGTCAGCACCCAGAACCACCTTCCCATGAGGCTGTTCATCGACCGCTGTGTGGCGACACTCCGCCCCGAGCAAGACTCCAGCCCGCGCTACGCCATCATCGACTACAACGGGTGAGGAGGGTGAGGGGGGGTACTGCTAATGCTCACGGACAGCCTGACTCTGCCCCTTCTCTCTCTCCCCTAACCTCTCTCTCTCTCTCTCTCTCTCTCTCTGTGTCTCAGTTGCCTGGTGGACGGTTCTTCTCCTGACTCCAGCGCTGTGTTCCGCTCCCCGCGGATCCAGCAGGAGAAGCTGCAGTTCAGTGTGCCGGCGTTCCGGTTCCACAGGGAGGCGAGCAGCCTGGTGAGACTTGAACACAACCCCCCCCCCCCCCCCCCCAAACACTGACTGTCTTTTAATCCTGCTCCACTATATTCACGCTCTCTCTAGATATACCTGACCTGTCACCTGAGGGTCACTGCAGTGGATGCGTCCCCTGACTCTGCCAGCAAAGCCTGCTCCTTCAACAAGGCTGTGAACAGGTGAGCGGTCGGGAGACACAGCGATTGGAGCAGCAGCAGGGAGAAACAAGTGTACTTAAACATGATTGCAATGTACTTGATAAGGAAACCTTTTTGCATGATGTAACCCTCCTCCTTTTCTGATAGTTATGTACTTGCATATATTGTGTAAAATTATACTAAGTACATTGTAACTGTACATAATTGCAATCATGTTGAAGTACACCTGTATTTGCCAAGTAAGTTCTATGTAAATGTACAGCGATTTCGAGACCCTGAATGTTAAGAGTTGGTGGAAGTTGCCTCTACCTTTTCAACGTGAAGCAGAGCAGGCTGGTTTTGCAGAACTCCTGCTGTCTGGTTCACGCCTGACTCCCAGAACCGATCCACCCTGCGCTACTTCATTAAAGGAGAGTCCATTTCCACCAACACTTTACATTGAGGGTCGTGAACTGCTGTGCATTTCACATAGAAGTTACTTGAACGTGATTGCAGTGTTATCCTGCACAGTTACAATGTACTTGATAGGGAAGTCCTTTTTGCATGAACCCTTTTCTGATGCAGTATAACCCTCGCCCTTTTCTGATCCTTCTCTACTTGCATATATTGTCCAAAAGGATTTCCTTAAGTACATTAATGCATAATGTAACTAAGTACAGAGCTTTTAAAGCCCTGTGCTGCCGCGGTCCTTGTTTTCATGCAGTTTGTTTTGTTATTCCCCCGGTGTGCAGCTGGTCCGCAGTGGAGGGCTCTCCTGGGGTGTGTTCCTGCTGTCAGACTGGGAGCTGTCCGTCCTCCAGGGCTCGAGTGAGGAGGGACCTGCAGCCTGTGCTTGGTAAGACCCCGTCTGTGTCTCTCTGTGCGTTTTTGTTCATCTCCACTGTGTCTCGTGTTTGTGCACATCCCCCTGAATCTGAACCTGCTTGTGATTTCTAAACTTGGTGCTGGATCCTAAGCTGTTGGGAGTGTCAGATTGTGGGGATGTAGGGGTGCTTGTCTATACCTGTGTGTCGCACTTGCATTTTTTGTGTACATCTGGGGAAAGAGTTTATCCGAACGGTGCTGAAACCTGGATTTCAGTTTTTTACATTTGGTTGTGGGGAGCATCAGGTTTGTTTAGATGCATGATCGGTCTTTTTTTTTTTTTTTTTTTTTTATTAACCCTTTATTGTGCTGCTAACCCCTTGTTTGCATCCCTAATTCTGTTTCAAACCCCACGGATCCAGTATCCATTCCCATGTTTCCAGCTGCATGTGTTTGACAGCGGCTGTGCAGTTAGGCAGCGCTTGCTTGTCTTTAAGCTGGTGTGTTGTACCGCGTTCACACCCCTCGCTGTGTCTCTCAGAGCTGACTGAAGCAGACGCTACTCTGGGACCCCTGGTGATCCAGGACTCCTTCCCAGCAGAGGTGATCCGGGAATCCTTCCCAGTAGAGGAGACCCCAGGGCTGGGCGACCCCGTCTTCAGAGCGGAGGAGAGGAAGGGGGAAGGTAGCTATGGAGATGGATTGGGGGGGGGGTTGAATCTGATTTCGGAATTCTGGTTGGGGGAGCGCAGGGGGTCCCAGAGTGTCTCCCCTTGCAGGCTTTTCAAAGAATGTTCAGAGGGGGAGGAAAGTTGTGATTTTATATACTTGCCTGCATGAGTACCTTTTTTTTTTTTTAATGAGAATTAATTTTTGGTCAGCGATATTGGAAACCATAGGCTCTCGTGATGGGTGAAATGTTGGGCCACTTTTAATTGGGTAAACTTTATTAATACTTGTTTTAAATGCATGCAGTTTGGCATGTGTTGTGGCTGTGTGTTCATTCTCTCTTGCTGTTGTAAATGGAGTGTGTGAGCTGGCAGGGTTGTTTTTTTGTAATCTGCTTTAGGAGTTGTCTGTTGGGGAGGAGGGTGGTGTGTGATACTGGCTTGAGCGATGCTGTTTCGGGTCACGCATACTCTTCCTGTTTTCAGGTTCTGCGGGCTCCAGCACGGTTCTGCTCGGTGCTGCTCTCTTGACTGCAGTGTCTCTCCTCATCCTCTTCCTCCTGTACCGTAAACACAACCGCGTGGAAAGCGAATGCTTGTGACTGAGAAAATAAAAACTGTGGAGAGCGTCACCTTGTCTCCTGTCTATCTTTCCATGTTACCCCATCACAACCTTTTTTTTAATTCAGTTTTTAAAAAAAACTGAGATTGATTAGCCCCAGTGTGTGTAGGTAGCCAACTCAGGTGTGTTCTATTAAACTCCTAGTAAAACCAGGTCTGGATCAAACTGCTAGGCAAGGAGACTGCCAGCTGTGCTGTAAGGATAGATATTTTATTTATATATAGATATATATGTGTGTGATATATATATTATATAATTTCTGTCCAGTTGATGTATATTTGCCAAGGCATATCCAGTAGCACAGAATCGCCGTGTTCTGCATGAACTACCTAGCCTGGAATAACAGGAGCATGATTAGTTGTTGAATCTCTAAAACTTGGCTTCTTGCTCTGGTGTAGGTGGATCAAACCCACATAGTTTCTTTAATCTGTTCTATAAAAACCCCCAGCTAAGCTCCAGTCTTGGGTTGCCTGAGGTAAGGGGTAGTCTGCCCAAGAATAATGGTGCTGACCGCAGTGAAGCTGGGGCTGTGGTTTTGAACTTTCTCTGTAGTTCGACTCCCTGCTCTGATTAGCAGCGTGACGAGTCAGTGGGAAGGTTGGAAAGTCAGGTCTGTCCTCCGCGATAGTCCCGGCGCTGTGATAAAGCCGCGGATGTGTCTGTTTTTAAAATCCCCAGTCCGGCTGCAGGCAGGTGACACGAATTGTTTGTTTAGTAGCCCTCGCTATCGGCAGGTCAGCCTGGAGGACCTTTCCCACGATTCCACCCTCCTGGCGCCGCTCCAGCCAGTTTCTGTGGCGTTGTTTTGGTAGCGCTGGGAGGAGGAAGCTGTGCAGTTTCAATAGTCGGATTAAATTGTAATAGTTTTGTTTTTTTTTCCCCCATGTCAGCATTTTTGTAAATGCCGCTGTAAGTTTTTTTTGTATCCCAACACATGGTGATAAATTGCCATGCTAACTTGACAACTGTGGTTAACTTGTGGAAGGTTGGTTTCTATTGGTTGTAAGGAACGCTGGTGCGCATGCGCGGTGGACGGGTGTGAATTACGCTGAATTTGGCGCTAGGCGTGCTGGTCTGGCCCAATGGAGCGCATTTCAACAGGAATAACGCGCAATTAACGAGGGAGCGTTATAAAGACAAATACAGCATTTTTACAATTGGCTGTTAACGCGACCGCCCGCCTGTCGGTGAATTATAACCATATTCGCGAATCATCCAAAGATGAAGTATTGAATGCGGGCTCTGTGTAGCAATATTAAACTGAACACAAGGCAGCGACGAACGATTTGACAAGACGCTTGATTCGGTTGCTTTTAGTGTTTTACGAATTTAACACGAGCTCCGAGTGACTGTTTTAATAAGTGCCACAGATTCGTAGGCTGTTTAATACCATAACGCTAAATATCATTAAAACAGACTTTGTGTAAGTGCGGAATTAAAATAACTAAACTATAGATAAACCGAACCACCTGTTCACAAGTCACTGGAACCGAAAACTAAAGCGAGTTTAATGAATACATCTGAAATGTCTCGCAGCTGGATATTTTAATATATAAATGGTTCAGGTTAATTAAACTCCAGAACCCAATTATCTCAGCATGGCTGCTTTTTTTAAGCAGCGTTGATAATTAAACGCGTCTGTTTCTGCCTGATAGCTTCGCATGCGATCGCGTTACACAGATGTTGCAGGAAATTGTTCGTGTAATGCGAGGTGGAGCCACAAGGGGGCTCCAGAACTTCACGTAAAAACACACGCAGCAGCTCCCATTTAAAAAGCTGCGTGTTTTGAAATGTTATGTATTTGGGTGGAGCCGTCTGTCTCACGTTCTTCTATCTCGTTAGGCTATTTGCATGACATCATTATTTTGTAAAGATCCACGGCTCGGCTGCGTTTAGCCAATAACACGATGGCATTATGGGATACAGCTGCCGAGGAAGTGGCACAGTTGTTTGGGGGAGATCAAGTGCATATTATTATGTCATCATCGGTATAGTGTGATATTTTACCATCGGACAGCTCGCTTTTAATAAATAGTTTATTGTATTTTTGTATTGAAGTAAAACATGTTTTTAATGACCTGTACTGTTTCCACCAATGCATTATTCCCAAAGGATGTGGAAGAAAAAATAATTGTACACAAATATATATGTCAGGACGTTTCGGACAAAAGCCCTTCAGCTATGTAGACAGAAAACTAATTACAGTGCAGTATTTTTCAAGTGCGTGTGTGTTTTTTGTTATTTACTGAAATCAACCGGTTTTTTCCACCCCAAAACGGTAAAATAACCATATCCTCGTTTTCAAAAGCAATAGGAACCGGAAACGAAAGCGAGTATAATTTTAAACCGACGTTTTCCAACATTTTTCCTTTTTAACTGTTCAATTTAAACTATCAGTCGGTCTGCGCCTAAGCAGCCGTGTGTCTCGCGTGCTCATAACATCACAGCATTGCTTCTGGTTAGCTGAAATATTGAGGTGCACAGATCGTGCCTGTCGCTTTGGGGGCACGGGTTTGAATCCGGGTAACTGAAGGGGCCTTCACTTTTATATAAAATAAATAAATACAAATCCTTTCTCTGATTTTGCCGTCCTCTGCTGGCGAGGGGGTTGAGAGAGTGTTAAATGCGGGCGCTTTGGCTGGGAGACTGCCCCGGTCCTAGCTCCGGAAACACGTTCTGGCGAGGGGAGAAACACAGAGGCATCATTCAACAGAGATCCCTCGATGTGTCACTCTCCCTCTGGCTGGATTCAGAGTCCTATGGTGCTTTTTGCTACGATGACTGAAAGAATTGGAGCGCTTTTGTGAGCCGCTGTCGTGAGACGGCAATTCACTCATTATGATAAACGATGCGTTTGAGCGCCCCGCATTCACGACACAAACACACTAACACAATATATATATATATATATATATATATATATATATATATATATATATATATATATATATATATATATACACATACACACAGTAGGGCTCAAACGTTTGGCAGCAACAAATGACTCCGAGGCAGACCAGGGCTGAGGATTGCATCATTGCCCGTGTCTCCTCACTCGGACCCCTGGCTCACTAAACACCCCGGGTGTCTCTCAATAGATAATTGTCCAGGGCGGAACAAATATTCGAGGGAACTAATTATCATTTACGCCGCGACTGGCGGAAGAGTTCTGCCTTTTCTCTTCTGTTTGCAGTCACATTTAAGGATTGTGGGCGCTGCCCAAATGTTAATTGTACCCCACGCTGTTAGTTTGGTCTCATCTATCGCCCAGTTTTGACCCCCTGCGCTCTCTCTCTCTCTCTTTCCCTCAGCTCATTGTAGCTTTCTCTCTCTCTCTATCTCTCAGCTCTGTATTTCTCTCTCCCTGTATCTCTGTATCTCTCCACATCTCTCAGCTCTCTGTATCTTTCTCTCTCTCTCTATCTTTCAGCTCTCTGTATCTTTCTGTCTCTGTATCTCTCAGCTCTCTCTCTCTCTCTCTCTCTCTCTCTCTGAGGAGGAGTCTGCACGTTAACAGGCTCACCCCAGCTGCAGAGTTTTGGGAGCTGTTTACACAAAGGCAGCCTCTGTTTGGTCTTGTTTGCTGTGCTTGATTGCAGGAAACAGCTGTCTCTGATTCAACACCAGCCCTGGAACTCGGGAGGACAGCAACGTTTTACTGCATTTCACCTGCCAGACACAAGAAAAACACGGCTCCTTTATATTTTATTTTACTGAAACAAGTTAATGCATTTACCGTACCTTTCTGTGCTTTACAATGCTTCCCTATTCTTTACCAGACCTCTCTGTGCTTTACAATGCTTCCCTATGCTTTACCACACCTCTCTGTGCTTTACAATGCTTCCCTATGCTTTACCACACCTCTCTGTGCTTTACAAGGCTTCCCTATGCTTTACCACACCTCTCTGTGCTTTACAATGCTTCCCTATGCTTTACCACACCTCTCTGTGCTTTACAATGCTTCCCTATGCTTTACCACACCTCTCTGTGCTTTACAATGCTTCCCTATGCTTTACAACACCTCTGTGCTTTACAATGCTTCCCTATGCTTTACCACACCTCTCTGTGCTTTACAATGCTTCCCTATGCTTTACCAGACCTCTCTGTGCTTTACAATGCTTCCCTATGCTTTACCAGACCTCTCTGTGCTTTACAATGCTTCCCTATGCTTTACCACACCTCTCTGTGCTTTACAATGCTTCCCTATGCCTTACCACACCTCTCTGTGCTCTACAATGTCTTTTCCATGTTTGTGTTTATGAAGTCAGGTTTGATATTTAACTGTTGTGGACTATTGAAAGGGATTTGTTTAGGAGAAAGTGTATCTCTTATTTTTTCTCTCTCCTACACTGAGATAATGTTTCCCAGATGTTCTTTTCCCGGAAGAAAAATACAAGTTCAAATGAAAAAGTGAAATCAATCTTGGTCACCGAAGCCGGTAGCGTTTCTGCTCAACACTGAAGATAAACAAACCTCTTCAAACACGAACAGACAGCCCCCACGGTAGCGTCCTCTCCGGTCAGGAAGCCACTGGGAGGAGGTGTGATTTATGATGGTCAGCCAGCAGGAAACGAGAAGCGAGCCCTGCGCTGCACTCGGGGAGGCCAGAGGTCGGGGCTGACTCGCTGTCATCCGCGATGTATGTTTTTCTTGCCCAAGAAAAAAGAAAAAATCACACAGTCGGTAAAGACCCCGATATATCCTCTTCCTGCTTTCACTTAACCGCGTCACTCGGGTTTTTTAAATTTATTTATTTATTGAAGTTTCTGTATTCTCTGGCATTCACCTGACCCGAACCAAAACTGACCTGACCTCAAGTAAACACGAACTGTGGTTTCTGTTTATTAGATTTATAACCCCTCAGTATTTATTTGTTTTCAGTACCATTTAATCAGCGTTGTCTCAAGTTTACTGGCCCCAGCGAGTCATATTAATATAACTCAGGGCTGAATGTTTCGCTTTACCAATATTCAAGGAGCGAAGGCGTGTGTTGATAAATTTGCCTTGCAAATATCTTTATCATAATCAAATGAGGCTCCAAGCGGCGGTCTGGGTTTTTGAAGTGGTAATTTTACCAAAATAGGCCTTCATTCGCTATTAACAAAACTTAAAACTAATAATAATAATAATAATAATAATAATAATAATAATAAATAAAAAATAGCATCACGGCTTTCAATTTTCTTCTGCCCATTTTCAATTTCCCGTACTTTCATTTTTACTTTGAAAAGGGGGTCACTTTAACCTGTGGGGAGGGATTATTCAACTCCAGGTTTGTTTAACAGCTATAATGAGATCATGAACGACCTCAGAGTCTAGATAGATGGAGGTTTAATTGGTCCAGTTTAAAGATTTATAGAACAGGGTTTGGAACACAGACCAGCAGTGTAATTATTGTATTTCTTGTTCTTATTGTATGACTTATATTGTAACACTTGAATGTATTTGTATTTGCTTGCGATTGTAAGTCGCCCTGGATAAGGGCGTCTGCTAAGAAATAAATAATAATAATAATAATAATAATAATAATAAGGGTTAACTTTGCCCCCCCGCTGTAGATTCACTTCCTGTGCGCTGAAAATTGAAATCCCCTTTGCACAGATTGGTGTCAGAGGGACCCTAATACCTGTTGCACAAGGAAGTAATCTAGTGCAGCATTGTGGAAAGATTCAAAGAGAAGTCCGGGAAGCTAATTAATAAAGGTTCGGGTCTACTTCTTTATAAAGAGAGGTTTAACTTATATAGGAACGCTGGTCCTTCAGAGCCACAATCTAGCAGGTTTATTATTATTATTAATTTCTTAGCAGACGCCCTTATCCAGGGCGACTTACAATTGTTACAAGATATCACATTATTTTTACACACAATTCCCCATTTATACAGTTGGGTTTTTACTGGAGCAATCTAGGTAAAGTACCTTGCTCAAGGGTACAGCAGCAGTGTCCCCCACCTGGGATTGAACCCACGACCCTCCGGTCAAGAGTCCAGAGCCCTGACCACTACTCCACACTGCTGCCCCGGTTTGACAGGTAACCCTGAAATAATCGATTTCTGCAGAATGCAAGTCAATGTGTTCAATTAAATTAGGAGTGGTCACAGCTCTGGTCCAATTGAACAAATTACGACTTAAGAGTCTGAATGAAACTGTTCCAAGTCTTTAGTGATTGATGATTAAGGGTTATGTGTAATCCCCGTTGGATTGCGGCGCTCCGGGACAGGGCTGGGCACACCTGCTCCAGTCGAAGAATGAAAAAAAAAAAAGGATTTGTGAGGGGTAGTGGGGGGCTGTGTACATTTGGGACCGAATTAAGTCTCCTTGTCCTCTCTGATGTTTATTAAAACTGTACTAGAGACCAAATGGAACAGCTAAAAAAAAAAAAGTCAAACTCCAGCCAGAATAATACATCTCGTACCGTTGCCAAACCGGTCTTGTCAAGGTCTGACACAGCGCCCAAGGATGTTATAAAATATCTAAAGACTTCTGATATAGCCCCCCCCCCCCCCGATTATCCGACACATAACCGGTAAACGAATCCTGTTTAATTCTTGTAGCTTATCTGAAGAATATGACGCCACTTTGTTTTCTAAGTAAATACATAACGGACTCGTCGCTGTCACGTGTTGACCCGTGGAAGCGTGGGATCGCAGTTTTGATAAGCGCCCGGAGTCACTTCTGTACACGATTGATGTTTTACAGTAATTGTTAGTTTTGGACTCGAGTTGTTGTTTTTTTTTTAATAGGAGGTGGTAGCTGCTGGTGATGGGATAACATCCCTTCCCGTAGCCTTACAAGTACTTAAAATAACGTCTTACATAAGAGTCTGTTTGTATTATTAGGATTATCCGACAGCCGTGCCACACAATTTTAGGATTGCGAATAAAAAGTTTACCGGAAGCCATATTGTGGTACTTCATGTTTGAAATGTTGTTTTTTTAATTTGTCAGTTTTTCTTTCTATGGAAAACTACAAAAGCGATGTGCAATTGAATATGTTAACATTATTCAGCAGGTTGCATGCGACTTTAGGAAGCAAAATGATTCTGTAGGGGTGTTATTATTATTATTATTATTATTATTATTATTATTATTATTATTATTAGTCATTTAGCAGACGCTTTTATCCAAAGCGACTCAGACTAGGGGGGTGAACTCTGCATCATCAACAACTGCTGCTGCTGCAGAGTCACTTCCAATAGGAGCTCGTTTGTTTTACGTCTCATCCAAAGGTACCTCTGGGTGTGAAAATTTAAATTTTCTCTCAACAGTCAGCGATGTAGAAACAACAGGCTCTCGTGATGAGTGGAAATGTCAGACCTCTTTGTGCTTTGATTAGTCATATACGAAGCAGAGGGAGGGTGATGCTATCAGCCGCTGGCACTGACCTGCACCATCGCTAGGCACTGCCGTTCATTTTGTAAGCTTTGTGAGAGTATAAAAAGCCTGCAGGTTACATTCACACACGTCTCTGCTTTCTGTACACGCCCCTCTGTACCGTGCAGGTTTGTTAAGAAACTGGGTCAAGGCGCATTGCTTTCATTCTGGGAAACAATGCAAAGAGTGCAGCCTTCCCATCAGGGGAAGAGCCAAACTTACTCTCACTACCCTAACAATGCAGGGCGGTCCCACTCCGGATCACTTATCCTACTCGGGGAAGCCAACTTCAAACATGTTCCAAGTGATTAGTGCCGAGAGCAGAGAGAGAGAGAGAGAGGGAGGGGGATGGAGGAGAGGAGGAGAGGGAGGGGGGAGAGAGAGGGGGAGATAGAGAGAGGGGGGAGATAGAGATAGAGGGGGAGAGAGAGGGGGGAGAGAGAGGGAGAGGGAGAGATAGAGGGGTGAGAGAGAGGAGAGAGGGGAGAGAGAGCAAGGGAGAGAGGGAGAGGGGGAGATAGAGAGAGAGGGGGGAGATAGAGATAGAGGGGGGGAGAGAGAGAGAGAGGGAGATAGAGATAGAGGGGGAGAGAGGGGAGAGGGGAGAGGGGAGAGGGGAGGGGTGGAGAGAGAGGGAGATGGAGTGGGAGAGAGAGAGAGAGAGAGAGAGAGAGAGAGGAGAAGAGAGGAGGGGGGGGGGGGGGTGATTGACAGACAGGGTGGGTCCCTGTCCTGGGGTTCCAGTGGATAGGATTAGGTCACTACCTAGATTTAGCTGTGAGGGGTCAAGACCTCTGAAATGGAACTTATTTTCAGAGACGCCTTTTTATTGAACGGATGTACTGGATAATGCCTTATGCTTACGTCATGGGGGACAAAACTTTGATCCCATATATGTTATTATTATTATTATTATTTAGTCATTCAGCAGACACTTTTATCCAAAGCGACTCACAGAGACTAGGGGGGTGAACTCTGCATCATCAACAACTTCTGCTGCTGCAGAGTCACTTCCAATAGGAGCTCGTTTGTTTGACGTCTCATCTGAAGGACGGAGCACAAGGAGGTGAAGCGACTCGCTCAGGGTCACACGCACACACACAGGGAGTCAGTGGCAGAGCCGGGATTTGAACCTCCTGGTATCAAAACCCCTTTTCTCTAACTGCTGTCAACCGTCCGTTACAGTTTGTGAGTTTTTTAAATTCCAGTTCTACTGAGCTACGAGGAAAAGAGAAAAGGTGTGTCTCTGAAGCAAGGAAAACATCTCTCCTGTCTCCTGTCTCCTGTCTCCTGTTAGGTCTCGAGAGTGCCTTTTTATTTGCAGTGATGTGTTTGTATAGCGCTGTCTGTCTGCTAGAGAAAGCTAATGGATTGGGCTCTGTGTGCTGATGTCATGAATGAAAGACATTGAAAAGTCTTGATCTGGTCCATGCCCTGTTTTCCCCCTGAGGGGCGATGACTGATCCTTCACTAGCTTTTAAAGTAGCTACCTAGTTCCTCTAATTGATTTAGCAGCCTCCCCCCCCCCCCCTCCTTTTATGATTTCTGTGAGGTTTTGCCATCCTTCCTTTCACTTGAGTTCGGGAGCTACTCTTCAGTGTCACAGATACAGCCGTGTGCAAATCTATCAGACCCCCTCCAGAGGCGTCACTCATCTCCTGTCTGTACCTGCCTGCATGAAAACCTGAGCGACTCGCAGAGGCGTGTTCTAAGAACACGGAGACAGTTCTGAGGTTCTGAGTTCCAGTTCTAAAGGTGCATGTGCGTGTGTGTGTGTGCGTGTGTGTGTCATTGCAATTTTTTCTGTTAAGTATATGGGGGAAAAAAAAACTCAGCATGTTTCATTTTGACTTTATGAAGTAACATTAGTTCATTCTATAGGGTGATGCAAAACTTTTAGCCAGAGCTATAGAGAGAGACTAGCTCCGCCATCCTATCCTCCTTTGCTCCCTCCCTCTCTCTCTTCTCTCTCTCCTCCCCTCTCCCAGCCTCCTCTATTTGTTTTGAAGCAGGCACTTGGCTCAGTAAATCCCTGTGCTCTCAATCTCACTCTCTGTGTCGGTGTCAGTGTGTTCGCTGGGCTGCAGATGTTTCCAGATGTTTCCAGTCGCACAGGACATGGGAAATGGCAAGCCTTGTAAAGATTCGTAAGGCAGTTATATCTGGAGTATCTGAGCTCGTTTTAATATACAACAGAGAACACAGAGGCACTTAGGAGCTCTGGTACAGATCTGTGTTTATACTGTGTGTGTGGCCGTGTGCTTCTATCCTTTAGGAGATAACAATTGAAAAAGGCATGGCTGCGTGGTGTGCAGGGGGGAGTCACACAGTCAGGGGAGCGCAGGGGTCCCCCGAGGGTCTCCCCTGGTAAAGGCACGGCCGCGTGGAGTGCAGGGGGGAGTCACACAGTCAGGGGAGCGCAGGGGTCCCCGAGGGTCTCCCCTGGTAAAGGCACGGCCGCGTGGTGTGCAGGGGGGAGTCACACAGTCAGAGGAGCGCTGGGGTCCCCCGAGGGTCCCCCCTGGTAAAGGCACGACTGCGTGGTGTGCAGGGGGGAGTCGCACAGTCAGAGGAGCGCAGGGGTCCCCCGAGGGTCCCCCCTGGTAAAGGCACGGCCGCGTGGAGTGCAGGGGGGAGTCACACAGTCAGAGGAGCGCAGGGGTCCCCGAGGGTCTCCCCTGGTAAAGGCACGGCCGCGTGGTGTGCAGGGGGGAGTCACACAGTCAGGGGAGCGCAGGGGTCCCCGAGGGTCCCCCCTGGTAAAGGCACGACATTCACATCCCAAATGAATGCAAAGAACTACAGTATTCTCAGCACGAAACAGAGAACAATTAATAACATTAACAAAAGCTAATGGGATGCATCTATTTGCATTGTGCCAGCGCGGTTCAAGTTTTAAAGCTGAGTGAATTGCAGTAAAGCCGAAAATCTGGTAGTCATTCCTTTCCCTTGGGCCAATTACGAAAAAGTAAGATTGAAATCGCCCTGGTCTCCCCAGCAGAAACCGTCTGGCCCCAGAAAACGAGTCAAAGGGGAAGGAAAACAGCTGGAGGGTGTTTCAATTTGCCTGGGGGTATGTGTAGATCACTCTGTACCTCACAAACAAGAAGCCCTGGGTGCGACAGGCAGAAGGGTGGAATGCATTGTTGAGCCGGTCTCTTTGTGTGTGCCTGGGGGGGGGGGGGGGGAGTTTTGTTAGCTCTTGATAGACAGTGTCATACCGCAGTGATGGATGACTCTCCCAAGCTTGGTACCGTTTAAAGCTGTCAAAGACACAATGGTAAGTGCCTCATGCTGCACCGAGACCCCATACCCACCCCCCTAAACACACACATTCCCTGTGGTGAGAACCAGGGCCCCCTGTGAATTGGCTGACAATAACTGCTGTTCAACATTAGCCCAGATATATCCCCTCTACTGTGCTGCTCCACCTCTACCTGTCTGATCTGCACTGTGGCAGTAGACACTACAGCGACTCTCTATTTAACGTAAGGACTGCTATAATGGGATGAGGCTGCCATTGGAAGAATGGGACCACAAAATGGAAACTCGCACCCTTCCCAAATGCTCCTCAATGCAAATAGACAGATGCTAAGTTTGTTGGGCTACGTAGCAATTTCACAGGTCATATGAAAAAAAAATGCTCACTATTTGAGAAACGATGCTAGTCAGAAGAGTTGCAGGTAAGGGAGGGTAAAACTACAGAGCGGTGTGCAGTTCAATGTGTTAAAATCATTCAGCAGGTTTCATTCGACTTTATGAAGGACGAGGAGTTCATTCTATAGGGTGATGCAAAACTTTTTTGCGCATAGCTGTGTGGTAAAGGTTTGGGGAAGATAAGTACAGACAGACAGACAGACAGGCAGGCAGGCAGGCAGACAGACAGACAGGCAGGCAGAGAGACAGACAGACAGGCAGACAGGCAGGTAGGCAGGCAGGCAGGCAGGCAGGCAGGCAGGCAGCTAGGATCAGCTTGCTGTTAGCTGTTTCAAATCCATCCTGTCGCTTGATCTTAAACAGAGCAGACAAGTCCGTCTGAGAGCGTACGCCTACATATTTATTATATATAGAGAGCTAATTCTTGATGAATGGGGACTCTAATTGCATCCGATAATAAGGCGTAGCGTGTACCCCTCACCCCTCCAGTAACCCAGCACAGGGAACCAGGGGCACATGGTAACGTTTTACTCTGACAATTAGACACGACCTGATTAGCTCAATCAGAAATTGTAAAAAAAATACTCTCTTTCTTTCTCTCTCTCTCTACCCCTCTCTCTCTACCCCTCTCTCTCCCTATACCCCTCTCTAGCCCTCTACCCCCTCTCTCTCTATCCCCTCTCTCTCTAGCCCTCTCTTCTTAGCCCTCTCTCTCTATCCCTCTCTCTTCACCCCTCTCTCTCTACCCCCCCTCTCTCTCTCTCTACCCCTCTCTCTCTCTCTACCCCCCTCTATCTCTCTCTCTCTCTCTCTACCCCTCTCTCTCTCTCTCTCTCTACCCCCCCTCTCTCTCCCTCTCTCTCTAGCCCTCTCTCTCTACCTCCCTATCTCTCTCTCCCTTTCTCTCTCTCTACCCCCCTCTCTCTACCCCTCTCTCTCTCTCTACCCCCCTCTCTCTCTCTCTACCCCTCTCTCTCTCTCTCTCTCTACCCCCTCTCTCTCTCTACCCCCTCTCTCTAGCCCTCTCTCTCTACCCCCCTCTCTCTACCCCCCCCTCTCTCTCTCTCTCTGCTCTACCTTTTTTTGTAAAGTCCTGTTCTCCCCCCCTCCCCCCGCACCCTTTCCCTCCCTTCTCCAATCAGTCCAAGAATAACAAAATCTAAAGCTCTCGGCCAAACATAATTCAGGAAACTAGCGAGGATGTAGTTTAATTGGGTGTAATTGGCTGGGTAATTGTGTGTGGTTGGTGGTACTTGACCTTGTTCATTTCTCTGGGGAGGGAAGGAGGGTGGTCTTTCTGTGTTTTTGCAGAGCGGTGTTACTGCATCCCCAAGGTAACTTCTCCCAGGTAGATTTGGAATGTATCGATGTAGGTGAGGGACAATGGCAGGGACTGCATTCAGAAAGCCAGGAGAGTCGGTGACACCACGTTGGCTATCGAAGCACAGAGCACAGTGAAGACTCAGAGAGGACAGACACAGAGACACAGAGACAGAGTGGAGAGATTGAGACAGAGAGCCACTTCATCCTCCACTGGGAGAGATGCAGAGAGAGAGAGAGAGAGGGAGAGAGCTGAGCTGAGAGATAGAGAGATTCAGAGAGATACACTGAGCTGAGAGATGCAGAGAGAGAGAGAAAGATACAGAGAGCTGAGATAGAGAGAGAAAGAGATACAGAGAGCTGAAAGATAGAGAGAGAGAGAAAGATACAGAGAGCTGAGATAGAGAGAGAAAGAGATACAGAGAGCTGAAAGATAGAGAGAGAGAGAAAGATACAGAGAGCTGAGAGATGTGGAGAGATACAGAGATACAGGGAGAGAGAAATACAGAGCTGAGAGATAGAGAGAGAGAGAAAGCTACAATGAGCTGAGGGAAAGAGAGAGAGAGAGAGAAAGAGAAAGAGAGAAAGATTTTTTTTTTATACAGAACTGTAAGCACAGAGAAACTGCACTAAAACGCCGGGGGAAGGGTTACAAACATCACGGAAAGGTAAGGGGTCAGTTCAAGACGATGGAATCTCGAAGCGTTTCCCGTCCGCGCTCCGGGACCCTGCGGCGTTCCTGATACAATCCCGACGGAAACAATCCATTCCCTGAACTCTCTGGGAAAAACACAGACTAGTAATCCAAGCAAAGAGAGGCCAGCTGTGATAACAGGCTTATACAAGCAGAGGGGTACCAGGGTATTGACTGCCCTGCCTCGGACCCTGAACCAGAACTAAACACAGCTACCCATGCTAATACATCTTGTGTAGCACACCCTAAAATCTATCTATCTATCTATCTATCCATCTATTGCTCTTAAGAATGACTTAACTGTGTGCCTACTGTATATTACTGTTGTCCGCTAGAAGATGTTTTCTTTCTTGTCCCTCAAACCAAAATGTTTTGGATGACAGACAGATGTTGTTCTCCGCATCTGAGAAAAAAAAAATCTGTTTGTTTTTTCAACAAATTGTGGCTTTTTCATCCAGTTTTTGGATCTCTCTGTTCAGGAGTGTTCAGCAACGTTGCTTCTGAAGAGACCCAGGGTGCCCAAAGGTCAAGGGCCACCTGGTAGCCAATCACGGTCCCCCCGTTCCCCTCGCCCAGTTGAGGGCTACCAGACGTCTGGAGTGATTAATGAAGTGTAAACAGGGCTGGTCCCTCGGTCCTCCCCCCTGCCTGCATACAACAAGTGCTCTCTATTTCACCACCAGAAAGGTTTCCAAATCAACCTTGAGGACTCACAGCGGCCCCCGTTCGCTGTCACCAAATACTTATTATATGATCTGTCCAGAAAGTGGCGAGGGTGTGCCTCTCAGCTCTAGCCACAAGAGCCACACTGCTTCCCTCCCTCCCTCCCAATCCCTCCTCAGCTCCACTAGAGCCACACCGCCTCCCTCCTTCCCAGTCCCTCCTCAGCTCCACTAGAGCCATACTGCTTCCCTCCCTCCCAATCCCTCCTCAGCTCCACTAGAGCCACACTGCCTCCCTCCCTCCCAGTCCCTCCTCAGCTCCACTAGAGCCACACTGCTTCCCTCCCTCCCAGTCCCTCCTCAGCTCCACTAGAGCCACACTGCTTCCCTCCCTCCCAGTCCCTCCTCAGCTCTACTAGAGCCACACTGCCTCCCTCCCTCCCAGTCCCTCCTCAGCTCTAACCACTATACCCACACTACTTCCCTCCCTCCCAATCCCTCAGTTGTATCCACCACAGTTTCCATTGGACCCAACGCCAGACTGCGTGTTAGCAGAGTGCTTTCCCTTCAAAGAGGTCTTCCCTGTGGAAGCCTGTCTGACTGGGTGTGTTCTGCATTCAGTGATACTGGAAAGGAACAGTGTGGACGTGGCCAAGTTTACTGCAGACACTCACTCACACATTACCGTCCAGACTTACCACTGCCTGGGATTACTGAGTCGCGTACCTGTGAGTCAGCAGTCTCCACTGGCAGCAGTGCCAGAGAGCTCTGTGGGTTTATTTGTCTGTTCCTCACTGTTGCTGTTTGCATAAACTTTACACTTGTAAAGCCTTGTTGCTAGATCATGGTGGACTTGGCAAATCCTGCTTTTTCTGGCTGTGCTGTATGGCTAGACTATTCCATCATCACTCTGGGTTGGGTTGGGGGGCTGGTTGGGGGGTTGATAGGGCGGTTGGTTGGGGGGCTGGTTGGGGGGTTGGTTGGGGGGCTGGTTGGGGGCTGGTTGGGGGGTTGGTGGGTGGTTGATAGGGGGGTAGGTTGGGGGGCTGGTTGGGGGGTTGATAGGGCGGTTGGTTGGGGGGCTGGTTGGGGGGTTGGTTGGGGGGTTGATAGGGCGGTTGGTTGGGGGGTTGGTTGGGGGGCTGGTTGGGGGGTTGATAGGGCGGTTGGTTGGGGGGTTGATAGGGCAGTTGGTTGGGGGGCTGGTTGGGGGCTGGTTGGGGGGTTGGTGGGTGGTTGATAGGGGGGTAGGTTGGGGGGCTGGTTGGGGGTTGATAGGGCGGTTGGTTGGGGGGTTGATAGGGCGGTTGGTTGGGGGGCTGGTTGGGGGGCTGGTTGGGGGGTTGATAGGGCGGTTGGTTGGGGGGCTGGTTGGGGGGTTGGTTGGGGGGTTGATAGGGCGGTTGGTTGGGGGGCTGGTTGGGGGGTTGGTTGGGGGGTTGGTAGGAGGGTTGGTTGGGGGTTGGTGGGGGGGCTGATAGGGGGTTGGTAGAGGGATCGGTAGGGTGGTTGGTTGGGGGTTGGTTGGGGGGTTGGTTGGGGGGTTGATAGGGCGGTTGGTTGGGGGGCTGGTTGGGGGGCTGGTTGGGGGGTTGATAGGGCGGTTGGTTGGGGGGTTGGTTGGGGGGTTGGTTGGGGGGTTGGTAGGAGGGTTGGTTGGGGGTTGGTGGGTGGTTGATAGGGGGTTGGTTGGGGGGCTGGTTGGGGGGCTGATAGGGGGTTGGTAGAGGGATCGGTAGGGTGGTTGGTTGGGGGTTGGTTGGGGGGTTGATAGGGCGGTTGGTTGGGGGGCTGGTTGGGGGGCTGATAGGGGGTTGGTAGAGGGATCGGTAGGGTGGTTGGTTGGGGGGTTGGTAGGAGGGTTGGTTGGGGGGTTGGTGGGTGGTTGATAGGGGGGTTGGTTGGGGGGCTGGTTGGGGGGCTGATAGGGGGTTGGTAGAGGGATCGGTAGGGTGGTTGGTTGGGGGTTGGTTGGGGGGTTGGTTGGGGGGTTGATAGGGCGGTTGGTTGGGGGGCTGGTTGGGGGGTTGGTTGGGGGATCGGTAGGGTGGTTGGTTGGAGGGTTGGTTGGGGGTTGGTGGGTGGTTGATAGGGGGGTTGGTTGGGGGGCTGGTTGGGGGGCTGATAGGGGGTTGGTAGAGGGATCGGTAGGGTGGTTGGTTGGGGGTTGGTTGGGGGGTTGGTTGGGGGGTTGATAGGGCGGTTGGTTGGGGGGCTGGTTGGGGGTGGGGGGCATTGCCTTGATCATGGTTGATTATGATTGGAGGGGTCAAGGGTTTGATGTCAAAGAGTAGAAAAGTTCTGGCTATTACCTTCATGAAACCAGAAATAACTGAGTAAGGCAGGGAAACATTATCAGAAGAAACTGAGCTTGATTAGCCCCAGTATAGAGGTAACAAGCTCAGGTGTGTCTTAAACAGGGATAGGAATGAGACTCCAGTTGCACAGCAGTGTCACACATTTCTGGTTTTACTACCAGCTTGATCAGCCCCAGTGTGTCTAGGTAACAAGCTCAGGTGCGTCTTATTATTAATCTCACAGTAAAAAAACAGGAATGGACCCAACTGCTATGCAATGGGAGTCTTTATTTCCATCCCTGCATTAAATTTAATAAATGGAATGAATTTTGTTTCTGTGTTTTTGAGCTTCATTGAAACATCGTGGCTTAGAATAAACGCTACTCCTCCCATCTTGAATCTGAGATCATGACAGATATTATCAGAGCCAGGATACTCATCTTATAAACTAGCTCAGTAATCTCCAATTACCTCAATGATGGAATTGAACAGAAGTCATTCCATTGCAATTAACAGGACTTAAACTTGAATTGCTGGCACTGAAACTCCCCGGGCGCTGGTTCTGCAACGCCACGCGAGTCCTTGAAACGCGTTCCTAATTTTGTGAGGTTTGCCAAAAGCGGGGTTGCATTTACGAGACGCAGCTTCTCTGGGTTCAAGAGCGGCCAGAGCATAATTTCTAACGTTAATTATTAATTTAGCAGATGCTTTTATCCAAAGCGATTCGCAGAGACTAGGGGGGTGAACTCTGGTGGTCGGGTGGTCCAGTAGTTAAAGAAAAGGGCTTGTAACCAAAAAGTCCCCGGTTCAAATCCCACCTCAGCCACTGACTCATTGTGTGACCCTGAGCAAGTCACTTCACCTCCTTGTGCTCCGTCTTTCGGGTGAGATGTAGTTGTAAGTGACTCTGCAGCTGATGCATAGTTCACACACCCGAGTCTCTGTAAGTCGCCTTGGATAAAGGCGTCTGCTAAATAAACAAAATAATAATAATAATAATAATAATAATAATAATAATGCCTTATGCTTACATCATGGGGGACAAAACTTTGATCCTGAATATGTTGTTATTATTATTTAGTCATTCAGCAAACACTTTAATCCAAAGCGACTCAGAGACTAGGGGGGTGAACTCTGCATCATCAACAACTGCTGCTGCTGCTGCAGAGTCACTTCCAATAGGAGCTCGTTTGTTTGACGTCTCATCCGAAGGACGGAGCACAAGGAGGTTCAGTGACTTGCTCAGGGACACACGCACACGCACACGCACACGCACACGCACACGCACA
Source organism: Acipenser ruthenus (assembly GCF_902713425.1). NCBI lineage: Eukaryota > Metazoa > Chordata > Actinopteri > Acipenseriformes > Acipenseridae > Acipenser > Acipenser ruthenus. The sequence continues at coordinate 78,917 of NW_026707565.1, forward strand.
CACACACACACACACAGGGAGTCAGTGGCTGAGCTGAGATTTGAACCTCCTGGTATCGAGACCCCCTTTTCTTTAACCGCTGGGCTACCAAGCCTTCACCGTCTCTGTGCTGGTATTTGAGAGGCTAATTCAAACGAGAGGGAATCAAGGTCAGATGAGAATTGGCGACTGCAGTCTGCCAGAAACTGAAACACTTCAGAACGTCTTTTAAAAGGCTTCCCCCACTGAGCCTCCCAGACCACACGAAAGCAACCCCCTCATTTACAAATCAGCCCCAAAATAACAACCTGCTTTTAGGAAAACCTCAAGGCCGCAGGAACAGTCATTTCCAATTTAAATCCCGACTTCGTTTGGGCTCTTATGAAAGTTTCCCGTATTAAAAGGAAAAGTGGAAGCATTGTAAAGCATAGGGAAGCATTGTAAAGCACAGAGAGGTGTGGTAAAGCATAGGAAAGCATTGTAAAGCACAGAGAGGTCTGGTAAAGCATAGGGAAGCATTGTAAAGCACAGAGAGGTCTGGTAAAGCATAGGGAAGCATTGTAAAGCACAGAGAGGTCTGGTAAAGTATAGGGAAGCATTGTAAAGCACAGAGAGGTCTGGTAAAGCACAGGGAAGCATTGTAAAGCACAGAGAGGTGTGGTAAAGCATAGGGAAGCATTGTAAAGCACAGAGAGGTCTGGTAAAGTATAGGGAAGCATTGTAAAGCACAGAGAGGTCTGGTAAAGCACAGGGAAGCATTGTAAAGCACAGAGAGGTGTGGTAAAGCATAGGGAAGCATTGTAAAGCACAGAGAGGTCTGGTAAAGCATATGGCAGCATTGTAAAGCACAGAGAGGTCTGGTAAAGCATAGGGAAGCATTGTAAAGCACAGAGGGGTATAAAGCACAAATAGATTTTGAAGAAGCATTGGGTTTCATTCCTTTAAGAGCACATTAGCTGCATGAAAAAAATGCATTTTTTATTCAAATTAATTAAATCTTCAGCTTCTGAAACAGTTTTTTTTGTTTGTTCGATCTAGAAAGCGAACACTATTCTTCTCCTTCCAAAAAAAAAAAACATTTTTAAGCTTAACAAAAGGGTTTTTTTTTCGTTCTAATAATAAAAAAAGAAGAAAAAAAACCACGCCTTGTTTAAATATCTTTGGAGTTCAACAAAACGTCTGTTTTTAATTAACTCTGACACTGTATAAACATCAGGGACTTTGTGTGTGTGTGTGTCTGTTTTTTTCCCCGAAAACAAAGAATGTTGTTTTTCCAATATTAATTTATACAAACTGACATTCCATTGAATTATCCTTCTCTCCAGGGAAACGAACTTCGTTGCTTTGAAGGAAAAGCAAGCTTCCAATAATTCAAGGATGAGGTCATCTCCTGTCACATTTATATACAGGAGGTTCGTATTTTCATGACTGTATTCTGCAGCGTTATCCACAGTCGACTCGCCTTTAATACAACTGCCCTTGTAAAAGAGTCCCACAACTAAAGCACAGCACAGTGTGATCATGGGAAAGCATAGGGAAGCATTGTAAAGCACAGAGAGGTCTGGTAAAGCATAGGGAAGCATTGTAAAGCACCGAGAGGTCTGGTAAAGCATAGGGAAGCATTGTAAAGCACAGAGAGGTCTGGTAAAGCATAGGGAAGCATTGTAAAGCACAGAGAGGTCTGGTAAAGCATAGGGAAGCATTGTAAAGCACAGAGAGGTCTGATAAAGCATAGGGAAGCATTGTAAAGCACAGAGAGGTCTGGTAAAGCATAGGGAAGCATTGTAAAGCACAGAGAGGTGTGGTAAAGCATAGGGACGCATTGTAAAGCACAGAGAGGTGTGGTAAAGCATAGGGAAGCATTGTAAAGCACCGAGAGGTCTGGTAAAGCATAGGGAAGCATTGTAAAGCACAGAGAGGTGTGGTAAAGCATAGGGAAGCATTGTAAAGCACAGAGAGGTGTGGTAAAGCATAGGGAAGCATTGTAAAGCACAGAGAGGTGTGGTAAAGCATATTAAGAAGAGAAAAAAAAACTATAGTAAACTAACTTTAAACCTAATTGAAATGATCAGGAGCCAGGAGTTTGAGCAGGGTTACAAACTCACACTAGCCCTGCTGCTGCTGCTGCTGCTGCTGCACCCAGTCCTGGGGTTCAGAGCTCCCCTCAATGAAGTCTGTTATTATTATTAATATTGAAATGATCAGGAGCCAGGAGTTTGAGCAGGGTTACAAACTCACACTAGCCCTGCTGCTGCTGCACCCAGTCCTGGGGCTCAGAACTCCTCTCAATGAAGTCTGTTATTATTATTAATATTGAAATGATCAGGAGCCAGGAGTTTGAGCAGGGTTACAAACTCACACTAGCCCTGCTGCTGCTGCACCCAGTCCTGGGGCTCAGAACTCCTCTCAATGAAGTCTATTATTATTATTATAATGAATATTGAAATGATCAGGAGCCAGGAGTTTGATGTTAAATACATTGCTCCTCCCTTATATCTGCACGAACAGCTCCTGATAGTAAACCCGCACTCACAGGTGTGCCTGACTCATGCTGGGATGAGAATCCTTTCATTAAGAGTAGATTTGCCAGGGGTCTGATTGTTCAAACTCCTGCACCTGCCCTTTCAGTTATATACCTCCACAAGGGGAGCGATGCATCCCAGGACCGGGTGCAGCAGGGCTAGTGTGAGTTTAATACCCTCTCTTTTTTGCCAATGCAGCACGCCATGCCTTTCACAATGATGCCATTGTCTTGCCAGTGTAGGTCGTATCACTGCGGGGATAGCTAATCCACGCCCAGGACTACGTTCCTACAATCTTCTCTTTGTGGGATCAGATATCTGCCAGGAATCCAGCTTACAAGAATGTCTGTCATTTAGAGTTGAGATTTAGAAACCTGATCGCTGTCGCTCGAGTCTGGATGACTGCTGAGTTCATTATATATATATATATATATATATATATATATATATATATATATATATATATATATATATATATAATCCTTTGCAATAATACATTATCCTAACTTGTTGCCTCCTAGTTCATATTGGATTCTAGTAGTGTTATTATTATACAGAGCATCCTAGTTCATATTGGATTCTAGTAGTGTTATTATTATACACAGCATCCTAGTTCATATTGGATTCTAGTAGTGTTATTATTATACACAGCATCCTAGTTCATATTGGATTCTAGTAGTGTTATTATTATACACAGCATCCTAGTTCATATTGTATTCTAGTAGTGTTATTATTATACACAGCATCCTAGTTCATATTGTATTCTAGTAGTGTTATTATTATACATAGCATCCTAGTTCATATTGGATTCTAGTAGTGTTATTATTATACAGAGCATCCTAGTTCATATTGGATTCTAGTAGTGTTATTATTATACATAGCATCCTAGTTCATATTGGATTCTAGTAGTGTTATTATTATACATAGCATCCTAGTTCATATTGTATTCTAGTAGTGTTATTATTATACATAGCATCCTAGTTCATATTGTATTCTAGTAGTGTTATTATTTGCACTGGCTGTAAACTACACTGTGTTTCAATATGAAGCTTGCATTGTAACCCTGCGCTGCCCTGTAACACCTGCGTGAGTCGACTGGGATAAAGGGGTCTGCCAAATAAATACATCATCATCATCATAATAATAATAATAATAATAATAATAATAGTAATAATAATAATAATAATAATACACGTTTTGCTTTCTTAAAGCCCAAGGCTCACTCAGATTGCTGCTTTCATCTGAGTCCAGGAGCTGCTCTTTGATTCTAGTTGCCTGTTGTAGATAGACATCATAAAAAAACAAACGCAATAAAACCTCATTTTTTTTCCTAATCAGGGGCGCTCTGCTCCGGCTGGATGTTTTGTGCAATCAGTGTGTGTGTGTGTGTGTGTGTGTGTGTGTGTGTGTGTTGCCTCTGTGTGGTCGTTGGAATCTCCTGGGAGACTCAATTAGCCCGTCCACTCCACAGCCTGAGCCTGGCTGTCGAAAATAGAATCCAAAATAAATATGCTGCGTTTTAAAAGCCTGTCTGCTGCTGTTACACAATCCATCTGGATCAGCAGAGCTGCAATATTTAAAGGCAAATACACACACTGTACAGCCGTGTGCAAATCTATCAGACCCCCTCCAGAGGCGTCCCTCATCTCCTGTCTGTACCTGCCTGCATGAAAACCTGAGTGACTCGCAGAGGCGTGTTCTAAGAACACGGAGACAGTTCTGAGGTTCTGAGTTCCGGTTCTAAAAGGCTGCATTGTCTGCCAGGTTCAGTCTGGGTATGGACAGCAGTGTGCAAATCTAGCACAACAGCTCAAGGTGTGTCATTGATCTCCTTTATATACCTGCCTGCGTGAAAACACCCCAGGGGCGGGGGGTTCAATTTTCAGCTCAGTAAATCAGTGATGTAGAAACAGCAGGCTCTCATGATGGGTGAAAATGTCAGACCGCTTTGTGCTTTAATTAGACATCTTAAACTAAAAAGTCTTGTGCATTTTACCATTTTAAATTAATTGCAGGTGTAGCCTGTACCCTGCTCCCCTGTGCTGTACCCTGCTCCCCTGCGCTGTACCCTGCTCCCCTGTGCTGTACCCTGCTCCCCTGCGCTGTACCCTGCTCCCCTGTGCTGTACCCTTCTACCACCCTGTGTCTGACCATGCTGTTACTACCATCCCTATACTTTCCTAAGCTCCAGCCTTCCACAGATCTCGGGCTTCCTCGTCTCAGTCTCCTTCCTCGGCGGGTGGAATGCAGCTAATGAGGGAGGGGGGTGGGGTCTCAGGGGCTGCTCTTAATACAGAGAGCGGCGCGGGGCTCGGATCCTGTTTCAGAGCGCATTCCTCTCTCATTATGGCACAGTCGGTGGGGGCTGGACCCAGGGCACAGCCTAACCATGTGCACAAAGTAGGGGAGGTAATTTAATCGGGTCAGACCCTACCCCCCAACCCCCCCCCCCCCCCAACAACCACCCCCCGCTGCCAAGCAACTTCAAGCTAGCCTTTTATAATAAGATGTGTTTTTAATAAAAAAAATTTTGTGGCCTTCTTAAAAAGGTGCAAGAAAGCCAGCGATGCAGAGATCTTTTTAGAGTTGAGGGAAAGTGGTGAAACATCTTGAGACTCAGATACACTCCTAGCAGGTGGTTGGCTATGGCAATGCACAAGGACTGACGGGCAGGGAGGGGGGCAGCGTGGGCAAGGCGGGAATGCGGAAGTGAATAGTTCAAGTCACACAGGGTCTCATTAGCCCTCAACAGCTGAGAAAGACGGCCTCTCTTTGCATTATTACTTCCTAAAACCCTTCGGGGGCTTCAGTGTGCAGTGTTGACGGACGCCTTTGCTAATTAGGACTCTCTTTCAACGACCTGCATCACCCCCCCCCCCCCCCCCCCTCCACCCCCCCAACCCTTCCAAAAGAATCTCGCAGCAGCCAGAGGTAGAAACGATCCTGCCATTTCGATCCTTTACTGTTTTGAGACAGAACCGGGTTAAAAATACTTTTTTTTAATGCCTAACAAAATCTCAGTAACAGTGCTGTCCCCTCTGCGTAGGATTAGCAGACGTCCCGGGGAAAATGCGATTGTCCGGCAGGAGGGACGCTAGAGAGAGGTGGGTTTCAAATCTGCAGAAAAATGAAGACAGCAAGGCTGTGAATATAATATACCGCCAGGAATATATTGCAGGCTGGTGAATCTCTTTATAAATAGCAATCGTAATATAAAACGCTATCCATACATACAGGCGACGTCTGTGTGATAGCCGCTTGGTAGACGGCAGAGGGAACCAGTCCAGCTTCACGCTGGAATGAGATGGGGTGTTACTGATTGGGTTCAGAGATGCAAACGTGGCAACAGTACAGGACCATTGAGAACCGTTTTGGGAAGGAGGGTTGAAAAACAAAAACAAAAGTGAAGTGACCCAGGGCCGGCCAGTGACCCTGTCCCGGGACTGTGATAAGTTCAGGAGGGGCAGAGGCTAGGAAACATGTGCGAAACAGGTTCAGCTCAACCCTCGGTGGGGGGGGGGAACCCCACTCGTTTTTCGGGTCAATCGCTTTACCCTGCCTGTCTCTGTGAATACTGAACGATCCTCCAGACAGCCAGCACGCTTTCCAGATGTGAGCGTCTAGAAAATACCTCCCTCGCCTCCCTTTGAAGGTGTGCTTGATCACCCTTGATTTTTAATCAACGTAGTCTTGGGAAAGCTTCAGTTAAAACTGTTGCAGGGGTCTCCCCTGGTGAAGGCACGGCCGTGTGGTGTGCAGGGGGGAGTCACACAGTCAAGGGAGCGCAGGGGTCCCCGAGGGTCTCCCCTGGTGAAGGCACGGCCGCGTGGTGTGCAGGGGGGAGTCGCACAGTCAGGGGAGCGCAGGGGTCCCCGAGGGTCTCCCCTGGGAAAGGCACGGCCGCGTGGTGTGCAGGGGGGAGTCACACAGTCAGGGGAGCGCAGGGGTCCCCGAGGGTCTCCTCTGGTAAAGGCACGGCCGCGTGGTGTGCAGGGGGGAGTCACACAGTCAGGGGAGCGCAGGGGTCCCCGAGGGTCTCCCCTGGTGAAGGCACGGCCGCGTGGTGTGCAGGGGGAGTCACACAGTCAGGGGAGCGCAGGGGTCCCCGAGGGTCTCCCCTGGGAAAGGCACGGCCGTTATAATAATTGCAGGAGCGTAACATCAGGGAAAATCAGGGTGGAAAAAACAAGAAAGCAGCTGGTTGTTGAACGACGCGAAAGCCGCTAAAGGTGACCAAGGAAGAGCAGCAGAACCTGAAAGCACAGCTCGAGCACACAGAGACCTCTATAACAGTATCATCTGTTTTCAAATACTGAGAAAACAAAACTCACATGTGGTGGGAGACCCATACAATCCATAATAATTGCATTAGCTACAATTGCTCTTAAATTCCAGGAACCCTCCTCGTGGCCTCAAGCAAGTGTATACAATTACACCAAATTGAAAGCAGGTATTGAATCCCAGACGTTATGATTTTATCTGCAGGTAGGATATGATACATATCTATATATATATATTTTGTTCTTCTGGTCCAGTCCACTGCACTGAATGCCAGAGTCTCTGCTTGTATCCTGCAGATAATGAGCAGAGATAGGCTGGTGTGTAACTCAAGCTGTGGGCGCTTGTCTGCTTGCTGGTTCATGAAGGGGAATGGACAGATTCCTGAACCCAGTTTTCAGTCTCCGGTCGGGGATTCCAGCAGGGATCGGGTTACCCTCCCCGACTCAGACCTGCCTCCTAATCCGATCTGAGATAATTGGGGATATTATTTAGACGGGACAGGCCCTCTCGGACGGCCTTGTTTACCCAGAGCCCATTAGGGAATGCATTAGAGTAATTTCTACAAAAACACAGTGCCCCCACCGTCCCCCCCAAGGAGGGTTCACAAAAACTGCTAAGAGATGTCTCTCTCCTGCGATTGTCCATTCTGGTATTGAGTCTCTCTCTCTCTCTCTCTCTCTCTCTCTCTCTCTCTCTCTCTCTCTCTCTCTCTCTCTCTCTCTCTCTCTCTCTCTCTCTCTCTCCCACTTGACTCCCTTCTCTGCCTCTATCTCTAACCCTCTCTCCCCTCTCTACCCCCTCTCTCTCTCTACCCCCTCTCTCTAGCCCTCTCTCTACCCCCCTCTCTCTTGCACCCCCTCTCTCTAGCTCTCTCTCTCTATCCCTCTCTTGCTACCCCCTCTCTCTCTAGCCCCCTCTCTCTCTCCCTCTACCCCCCCTCTCTCCCTCTAACCACTACACTTGTGACACTTGCTTTGCTAACAGTTACAAACACAAGAACCTTTCTTGGACAGGAAGCAGTCTTGCTCTGCTAATGAGATAAGAACAATACCGCCCCACCCACCCCGACCTAACATTAAAAGCTGTGAGAAGGCAATGGTGTGTGTGGTAATGAGGTGGTTAATTAGTTAACCCTCTCGATCTCATAAAAACCACTATTAAAGAGACCCCCCCCCCCAATGAAGAAACCCGGTCTGACTTCACTAAACAGAAGGGAGCAGGTTGTCATTAAGAAACAGCCTTTGTTAGCGCTGCCTTTGTTTAGTCTATACCCATCTCGCTAACAGCGTCCTCCAGGCCAGTGGCACTGGAACCATTTTTAAAGTGGGGGTGCTGAAAGCCATTGAACAAAACTGTAACCCCTGTATATGATGGAAGCCATGCAAAGCCAGGGGCCCCCAGCACCCCTAGTTCCAGCGCCCTTGCCCCTGGCATAGCTGTGTGGCACTCCGTGTTCGTGAGTCAAACCAGTGCAGCGGTAGGTGGTTATAAACAAGGACTAATATGGTCCGTGAAGGTTTGCCTCGGAGACCTAGTTTTATACTAATAAAAGGAATTTACTGCACGTCAAAACACCTCCTTGAATGTGGGGCTTTTAATTGACTTTATTGTAACAAAATACAGATTTTCATCACCTAGAATTTCAGGATTGAGACATTCTTTTTTGAAAGAAAAAAAAAACGTTATGAACATAATTTAGATATTTTATGTGACGTCATGTATTTCAAAGAAACTACAAAATGATATTCCTAAAGTCTGTCGGAAGCCATAATAGTAAATATATTTCACGTTAGCTTTCGAAATGTCACATTTTTCAATTGTTGTCAGTTTTTTTTTTTAAGTATACGGGGAAAAGTACAAAGCGGCGCGTAATTCAGTATGTTAACGTAACATTGTTCAGCAGGTTTTATTCGACTTTATGAAGCAAAATGAGTTCATTCTGATGTGAAACGTTAGGCCACAGCTGTACAGTACAATACAATACAGTTTGCTTTATATAACGATATTCAAGCGAAGCATCCCAGAGCGCTTTACAATTTAAAAAAAAACAACAAAAAAACTATGAAAAAAAAGCGCAAGACAATCTATCCAACATAACGATATACTGACGTAGCGTTACTTCACAATGTGGGGGAGTATTATACCATAACTTCATTGAATCTGTCGTGTCGTGTCTAGATTGAATAATGTGTTTGCTAAAATCCCTGAAGCGTTATTTCACCCTTAAAACAAAACAAAAAAAAAAAAAAAAAGAAACGTCGCTCGGAAATGAAAAGACGTGTGAGAGACGAGAGACGGATCGCTTTCAGTGTAACATCAATTAGGCGTACAAGTATGCCCCGCTTGCCGTGTCAAGGTAACGACATCCCTGCCGTTGAAAAGACATCACTAATTACTGCCTGTACACGGCCCGAAGCACACAGATATCACACCCAAGTGAACAGCGAGAAAAAGGGAGACCGAGGTAGGATTTCACACCGGGAATCCGGCTGTCGCTGGCGGGGATAAACCTGAGCCAAGGCGGCTTGTCAGATTATCATTTATCCGTGTGTGAGCGCCTCCGGGGCGTGGATTATCGGGGGCAAAAACAGTAAAACGAGGAGGTGAGTTTCTTAAAAGAGGGTTTCAGAGTGACAGCTAGAGTATAATAATTGATACACACGAGAGAACGAAACGGCACTCGACTTAAGCCGTGTTTTTTTGAAGAGCCACCATGAATGTTCATCATCTAGTCGTCCCTACACGGAATGTAACCACACGGTCCGTGTTTACACACGCCTTGTTGCCCACCGTGACAACGTATGCATGTATCGTAGCGTGCACTGGGAAGGCAGCAGCAGGGCTGGTAGGTGATGTAATCACGCACGAAGACATCAACTCGATGTACGCTCCTTGCAAAAGTGCTATGCTATATATATATATATATATATATATTTATTTTTGAGTAGCTCAATGGTTAGAGAAAGTGCTGGGCTGTGGTGTGGAAGTCAGCGGGTTTGAGGAGCTCAGTGGTTAGGGTGCTGGGCTGCAGTGTGGAAGGCAGCGGGTTTGAGGAGCTCAGTGGTTAGGGTGCTGGGCTGCAGTGTGGAAGGCAGCAGGTTTGAGGAGCTCAGCGGTTAGATAAAGAAAGCGCTGGGCTGCAGTGTGGAAGACAGCGGGTTTGAGGAGCTCAGTGGTTAGATAAAGACAGCGCTGGGCTGCAGTGTGGAAGGCAGCGGGTTTGAGGAGCTCAGCGGTTAGATAAAGAAAGCGCTGGGCTGCAGTGTGGAAGGCAGTGGGTTTGAGGAGCTCAGTGGTTAGATAAAGAAAGCGCTGGGCTGCAGTGTGGAAGGCAGTGGGTTTGAGGAGCTCAGTGGTTAGATAAAGAAAGCGCTGGGCTGCAGTGTGGAAGGCAGTGGGTTTGAGGAGCTCAGTGGTTAGATAAAGAAAGCGCTGGGCTGCAGTGTGGAAGGCAGTGGGTTTGAGGAGCTCAGTGGTTAGATAAAGAAAGCGCTGGGCTGCAGTGTGGAAGGCAGTGGGTTTGAGGAGCTCAGTGATTTAGATAAAGAAAGGTAGACAGAAAGAAAAAACTAATATGCATATGCTGGGTTAACTAAAACCCTTAATAAAAAAAAAAAAAAAAAAACAGAATGCAAATGTTTTTTTCTAGGTAATGCCTTTCGGGGCAATCTGTGATCTCTGTCCCTGATACCAGTAACCAGCATTTTGAGTCTACCTCTCTCCCCGAAATCCGATTGCTCAGCGCATTCCACCACGTTTCTGCACACACACCACACAAAGTCTGCCCGGGGTTTATCACACTCAGGGCAGATACGATCACGCAAACCTGAAACAGGACTGCATGCCTCGCTTGTTTTGCTCCAAGGAGAACATTCAGATTAGGAAGACCTGCCAAAACACTGTCAGTAAGGTGTAGGGTCGCAGGGATTCTACAACAGGGGTGGAGATGAGACTCCTGTTGCACAGCAGTGTCACCCACTCCAGGTTTTACGACCAGCTTGATCAGCCCCAGCGTGTCTAGGCAACCAGGTGTGTTCTGTTCAACACTCCACTTTCAGCTGGAAATATGCAATCACTGAACCATGCGTGCAATGGAATCAGACAGGCGCTCCTCTTAACGTGGGACAGCCTCCCTTTCCCAAGGTGTTCATAACAGGTTCCTGTGTAGCAGGAGTCTGAATTCGTCTGTGCTTGTTTGGGTCTTACTCAGATCCTCCCAGTCAGTTATATCAGATCCCCACCCTCCCCGGCAAGTATCCAGAGTCTGGATCACGAGTTACGACCGTGATTCAACGTCCTGATTCACCTTCGTGTCGGAAATCTGGCGGTAATACGTCTGGCCTTGTTTTATTTTAACTTCAGGGCGTTTTCTTTAAGGGCGTGGACACCTAAGATTTAAAAAACAAAAAAAATAGGTAGCCCTTAGCTGCACGGATTCAAGGAGGCAGCGCGGTCCAGTGGTTAAAGTTCAGGGCTTGTCACCAGAAGGTCATGGGTTCAAATCCCACCTCAGCCACTGACTGACTCCCTGTGTGTGTGACCCTGAGCGAGTCACTTCACCTCCTTGTGCTCCGTCCTGCGGTTGAGATGTTAAATCAACGTCCTATTGGAAGTGACTCTGCATATAATGCACAGTTCACAGCCTGCCTCTGTAAAGCGCTTTGTGATGGTGGATCACTATGAAAGGCGCTATATAAAATAAAGATTGATTGATTGATCGACTGATTGATTATATTTTTTTGAAGCCGGTTTTTAAATGCAGCAGTGTGGAGTAGTGGTTAGGGCTCTGGACTCTTGACCGGAGTGTCGTGGGTTCAATCCCAGGTAGGGGGACACTGCTGCTGTATCCTTGAGCAAGGTACTTTACCTAGATTGCTCCAGTAAAAACCCAACTGTATAAATGGGGAATTGTATGTAAAAATAATGTGATATCTTGTATCAATTGTAAGTCGCCCTGGATAAGGGCATCTGCTAAGAAATAAAATAAATTGTGCTGGAGTTGATTAACTGGGATTGGGATTTGGGAACGGAATTTTGGAAATGGAATTGACAGAACTGGGTCAGCCAAAAAACTCGATCCGACTGCTAGTCAGAGAAACTCTGTCGTCCATATAAAACGTGTTTAATCCTAGCAGTTAAAAGCATGTACTGTAGCTCTGTAGAGAGCATGGCCCTTGATTTCTTAAAGAGACACTTTGGCTAATCCAGTCCAGGCTTCATAAGACTATGCTAGGCAACTGAAACATAAGAGCAGCTGAACTTTAATCATCTGTAAGACATTACAGAAATAAAACAACACAGTATTTGAATCATTTCATTAAGAACCTCTCTGATCAGAAAGCGATAAGGAACAGCCTAGAAAAAATATAATCTGAAGCTCTTTGCTCTTTTTAAGTAATTCATACCAGTAATTGAATTTCCCTACAGTTCCCATAAATGGCTTCCCAGTTACCGGAGGCTTGCTGGTTAAAGAATAGGGTTTGTGACCAGGAGGTTGAGCCACTGGCTTGTGTGTGTGGAGTGTGTGTGTGTGTGTGTGTGTGTGTGTGTGTGTGAGAGAGAGAGAGAGAGAGTGTGTGTGTGTGTGTGCGTGTGTGTGTGTGTGCGTGTGTGTGCGTGACCCTGAGCAAGTTGCTGAACCTCCTTGTGCTCCGTCCTGTGGATGAGACGTCAAACAAACGAGCTCCTATTGGAAGTGACTCTGCAGCAGCAGCAGCAGCAGTTGTTGATGATGCAGAGTTCACCCCCCTAGTCTCTGAGTCGCTTTGGATAAAAGCGTCTGCTAAATGACTCATTAATAATAATAATAATAATAATAATAATAATAATAATAATAATAATAATACCTGAACATGTCAGCTCAAGCTAGCTATAGGAATGTCCGAAAATCTTAGCAGAACAAACATTCCCCCAAAACGAGATTGGTGCTGCGTTAGACTTAGCATGCGATCGCGGCTGTGTCGAAAAATCAAAGATTATCCCTCCTAATTCGCCGGATTAACGGTGTGTTTGCCTAGAGACGGCTGCGTGCAGCATTCATCCCCCGCCAGACAGTTATTGTACCGGCTCTGCCTTTGTCATCACAAAGAAGAAGAAGAAGAAAGGACAGCACGACAGAAAGGTGCTGAGTGACTTTCTTTTGAACTGTCTGTGCTGCCTGCTTTTGTTCAAGGTTTACAGCTGCTAGGCTTGCTAAGACAGGCACCCCCCTTGCTAAATGCGCTTTTTGAATGATCGCTTGTCATGTTGGCGTGGCTGATGACAGATTGCCAAGTAGATCTGGCTTTGCGGGCAAGAAATTCCTTCTCTTGTTTGTTTAGTTTGCATGCACCTCGAGCACAGCCCTGTCCTGTTTAGGTGAGGTGTTTGGTGGTATTTGCAGACAATATCAACTTACTGGCCTGATGCGCACAAATACAGGGATGGGAATAAGACTCCGACTGCATAGCAGTGTCACCCATTCCAGGTTTTAATGCAATCTTGATTGGCTCCACAGTGTGTACAGGTAACAAGCTCAGGTGTGTCTTATTAAACTCCTAGTAACACCAGGAATGGATCAAGCTGCGATGCAATCGGAGTCGTCTTCAGGGATGGAAATAAGACTCCTGTTGCATAGCAGTTTCACCCATTCCAGGTTTTAATACAATTTTGATCAGCCCCTTGCATGTACAGGTAAGAAGCTCAGGTGAGTCTTACTAAACATAGTAACATAGGGCAGCAGTGTGGAGTAGTGGTTAGGGCTCTGGACTCTTGACTGGAGGGTCGTGGGTTCAATCCCAGGTGGGGGGCACTGCTGCTGTACCCTTGAGCAAGGTACTTTACCTAGATTGCTCCAGTAAAAACCCAACTGTATAAATGGGGAATTGTATGTAAAAATAATGTGATATCTTGTAACAATTGTAAGTCGCCCTGGGTAAGGGCGTCTGCTAAGAAATAAATAATAATAATAATAATGATAATAATAATAATAATAATAATAATAATAATAATAATAATAATAATAATAATAATAATAATGTTGTGGGAGCAATCAGTGGCTTGTTACCTGTACTCTCATGGGGCTGATCAAGCTGGTAGTAAAACCTGGAATGGGTGAAACTGCTATGCAACAGGAGTCTTATTTCCATCCCTGATTAACTGCCTAGCTATTTATAAGCACATGCGTTTGCATGATCCTGTAATAAGATAAACTTAAGCAAATTTAACTGCAGCCTTTTAAAGTATCTCAACGATGGGCAACTGTGCTCATGAAACGGCATTCTAGCGCAAGCTTAAAAAGGTATAAGGATAAGATTAAGTGCTTAATGAGCCTGTAAAGAATTTAATCGGTTCAGCTTATAATTAAAAACACGGCTGGAACAACGACCCTGACTTGAACTGTAGGCTTTTGGCTCGCCCTGCTCCCATGTACGACAAGAAAAAAATGTTTGCTTTCTTCCTAAAACGCCTCCTTCCTAAATGCACAGAAGTTAAACGGTACGCACGCCAAGCTAAGTGGCTGTATTAGCCCCCCCCCCCCCCGAGCTGAGGTTGACCGCACACAGAATAAATAACCAAATTTAATAAATGAAGAATTACCGGAGTTCCAATTATTGAAGCCATTAGGCTAAATCTGGCCCGAGTAAGTGTTTAATTTATTGCATTCTGTTACTGCTGTGGGGAATAGTGAGGCTGTTGTTATGTTAAGCCTGGATGGTTGGAACCATAAAAAAAATTCTTAAACTCAAACCAGCTGGAACTAGAACTGCTAATTGAAGAAACAATATTGTTTCGCTGTGCGTGATTGATGGGGTAATCAGAGCGTAATTGTTGCAGAAACAGATACTGTACGGTGTTTAGTATTCAGCACAGTGGGTCTCTCTCTTTCTCAGCCATGGCTGTTATTAACTCAGTGTGTTATACCACGGCTTCAAGTATTGACAACCACAGCTTTCAATTCAATTATACTATCCCTCATGCAATATCACCACCAATCCCCTTTTATTTGTGCACGTATCCTTTTATTATATAGACAAACCCTTTTAACAAGTCTCCTATTGCATAGCACCCGTTCCAGGTTTTCCTACCAGCTTGATCAGCCCCCAGTGTGTCTAGGCAACAAGCTCAGGTGTGTGTCTTATTATTAAACTCCTAGTAAAACCAGGAATGGTTCAAACTGCCGTGCAACGGGAGTCTCATTTCCATCCCTGTAACATCCCTACCTAGAACCCGAAGTGCTGTAGCAGGGTAGCAAGCAAAGGATTTGTGGCTCTCCAGAAGCAGGATGGGCCACCCCTGGTGTAGAGCAGAACTACTGTACAGAAACTGAGGAATGACTTCATGGTGTACGTGGCAGCTTTGCAGTGCTTCACAAATGTTGTGCGAGCTGCAGACCGTGAAGGGATAATTCCCAGCCAATCGCCGCATTGGAGGGTAAACACTCGTTATTGACTCGACCGGGCTTGTGTGAATCAGAAAGCAGTTCCAGATGCCGTTATCACGCACAGTTTGCAGAGTCCAGGTTAACATTGTTTTAGAGGGGAGGTTTTCTTTGAACTGTAAGCAGTGTGTTTTGGGGTCAGGGTGGCGTAGTCGGTATTTGTGCTCCAGGGTATTCTTTCACCTCTGAAGGAATCTTAGAGGCCTCGGTGAATCGTAGCCCTCGGTGATCTGTCAAGCTCCATGCGATCTGCAGTCTTACCTCGTGTGATCCAATCTGACTTGGCAGCTGGCATTATTTTTTGCCTAGCAGGTTGAGAGGTAAGAGAATGCGTATTTATACCAGCAGGAGGTTTGGAACAAAAAAAAAAAACGATAGGGGGGGAATTATTCGTAGTATTGTTTGATAATCCCGTTTCTGAAGCTAAAGATAAAGGGGGCTGCTGATAGAGATGTTTCATTCCTTCAAGTAGAAAATTTGTAAGTAAAGAGATGCTGACAATAGGTGGGTGTTCAGTGACTTTTAATTAAACTGGGCATCTAAAAAAGAATTCTGTTGTGGGAGCAATCAGTGGCAAGGCTTTATTTTAAAAAGTTAACACAGTTTTTTTTTTAGCGTAATTAAGCGATGTCATCTGTTTATGTTTCATAACCTTAAGTAACACACTGATGGACTTGACTGGGCTTGAGTTTAATAATGATTAAGAAAGAAAAGATAGGAGGGGAGTCTGATTTTCATCCACTGTTCAAAAGAAGAAAACGCCCTCTTGAAAGCGCAGGCAGAATAGAAAAGCTATTTTACCATTAATTGAGAGAAGAAAGAAAGAAAGAAAGAAAGAAAGACATTCTCGTTCAAAGTTCATCATTAACAACAGCTGTGGCCACAAGTTTGCATCACCTGACCCTATAGAATGAACACATTTTGCTTCATAAAGTCGAATGAAACCCACTGAATAATGTTACATCAACATACTGAATTACACATTCGCTTTGTAGTTTTCCATATACTGAAGAAAAAAAAAACATTGAAAAATGAGACCTTTGGAAATCTAACATGAAATAGTACTGTACTACTATTATGGCTTCCGGTATAGACTTTTGAGCGATATCATTTTGTACTTTTTTTGATGACATGATGTTAAATAAAAGATCAAAATTATGTATAGTTTATTTCTTTTTAAATTAAAATTCTAGGTGATGCAAAACTTTTGGCCATAGCTGTAGATTACCAAATTTGACTAGACTGGCTGTTCCCCTCTCGCCGTGCTCCTGAGATCTTTTGAGAATTACCTTTTCCTTCTTATCTGCCCTGGGTTGGCGGGTCAGGGGTCGGGGGTCGGGGGTCAGGGGAATGAAACCCAGTTTCCTCTCTTAACTAGCCTCCCCGCTTGTCACTTGTCAGCAAAGTCTGAACCTGAGTAAAAAATTAACCCCAGACTTGTGTTTAACTCCGGTTGAACTGTGACTCGCTCCGGTAATTTCCTGATAACAGACAATAATTGACAGCGTGGAGAAACATTTATCAGCCTCACCTCAAAGCCCAGTTGTTTTGGGCAGCGTATCGATGATCAGTTCATTTGGAGACCATCTGGCTATTAGGAGGGTGTAATGGGGGGGATGTTACATACGCGGGTCATCACTGAATAATCATGAGAGCAGACGCCCTTATCCAGGTTTACTTACAATTGTTACAAGATATCACATTATTTTTTACATACAATTACCCATTTATACAGTTGGGTTTTTACTGGAGCAATCTAGGTAAAGTACCTTGCTCAAGGGTACAGCAGCAGTGTCCCCTACCAGGGATTGAACCCACGACCCTCCGGTCAAGAGTCCAGAGCCCTGACCACTACTCCACACCCATTAGACACAGAGCAACTGGTTCAACACAGGTACTGATACTAGGGTACCAGCAATAGTAGCATTTAATAATAATAATAATAATAATAATAATAATAATAATAATAATAATAATAATAATAATTGAAAACAGGTTAAAAACAAAAGGTAATTTGAGTTTTTGTCTTTTCCCCTTCGCCTCAAACTGAACTAGAATTGACTTTCTCTTTGAAAGAAGCTATTAAGGTAATTACATTCTATTCACCAAGTGGAAGGGAATCCTTCAGAGAAGACACTCAAGATATGATGCGGGCCTAGCGCTCCTTGAAAAGCCTGGGGCTCAGGCAGAGGAGTAGGGGGGAGGGGAATCTCACTGCACCCCTCTATAATTAGAATCCAGCCCCAGGCTTCGTGGGTCTGCGACTGGATGAGGGCAGAACGGGAGAGGGCAGAATTCAGACACTCGTACAAAATCAAAATAAAACGAGCGATTGAATGCGTGACCCAGCCCTGAACTCCTTTAAACAAGGTAATCTAGTCCACTTAGGTATTTTGGTGAACTGGCTTAAATAAACGACAAACAAACAAGTAAGCAAATATTGACTTGCAGTGTGAGGGAATGAAGCCAAAAGGCCACTGGGTTTCAAAGCCATGTTTCAAAGGGTCCGAATACTTTTAGCTAGAACACTGAGAAGTTGTTGAAAAAAAATAATCCCTTAAATATATTAAAATATACAGCAGCAGCAGCAGCAGCAGTGTGCTGAAACGTTTTTTCTGCAAGGGTTAAAATAGTAGAATTTGTTCCATTTTCTTTAACCTTTGTGGGGTCAGCTTCTGTGTTTAAACAGCGGGATGACTGCACTGTAAGTTTCTTTGTTTTAAATAAATATTTATTCATTTCCATGTACACATGCAGTCTCATCCACATAGCGTAGCGCTCCATAAACAAGCCCTTTAATGGAGATCTTCTCACACTGTCGTCTCAATTGTTTACAAACATTACGAAGACGATAAAGTTTAAGCGATTGAAAAGTTGAAATTCAAACAAAATCCTTGTATTCCTGTTAGGCAGCCATGTGTGTCATTAGCAGACCAAAACTAGGGCAGCAGTGTGGAGTAGTGGTTAGAGCTCTGGACTCCTCACTGGAGGGTCATGGGTTCAATCCCAGGTGGGGGACACTGCTGCTGTACCCTTGAGCAAGGTACTTTACCTAGATTGCTCCAGTAAAAACCCAACTGTATAAATGGGTAATTGTATGTAAAATTAATGTGCTATCTTGTAACAATTGTAAGTCACCCTGGATCAGGGCGTCTGCTAAGAAATAAATAATAATAATAATAATAATAATAATAATAATGTACGTCACTCTATCTGAGATAACGATCCCCTTTGGCCCTGACTTCTTTTTATTTAAATGTTGTAGAAATTTATTTTTCTACCCAATTTGGAATAGCCAATTATTTTTCGGCTCAGCTCACCTCTACCACCCCCCTGCGCTGACTCGGGAGGGGCGAAGACGAAGCGCGTGCCGTCAGCCGACCGCTTCTTCACACGCTGCAGACTCACCGTGCAGCCGCCTCAGAGCTACAGCGTCGGAGGACAACGCAGCTCTGGGGCAGCTTACAGGCAAGCCCGCAGACGCCCGTCCAGAAATTATTTCTTTGGTGTTCATTTTCTAGCATCTTCTTTAAAGGACTTCGCTGTTCAGTATGTCTTTGAGCGTTATTAAAATTGCATTTAAAAAAGAAATGGATACAAAGTTGTAAAAATGACCGTCAAATTCAGATTTGATACGAAACAGTAAGAATGTGGCAGTGGACAACTTGAAGCAGGAGTTGCATTCAAAATGGATTAACTTCCATAGGCCACCACTTGAAAGCCCAATGCTTCCAAACCCTTGTCATTTCTTAACAAATTCTTAGATTATATATTTTTTTTACGCCTGTGCTTCTGTATATAGGTACGGGTGTCAAATGTTTGCTTGCAACGCGTTATCTGTAGATGTGGGTTTGATGATTGATTTACAGTACATTTTAAGAATAATACTGATCGCTCTTAATTAGGACGTATAGCTATGGTTACCCGCGTACTTGCTTTGGGGAAACAAAGGAAAGCTCTGTTTTCAATCAGTCCAGGGTCTAGATGTCAAATGTAGAATAAACTAACTTCGATCAAGCACCACGTTCAAGGTCTGGCTGAAAAACGTTTTTTCCTCCTTTTTCTAATGCAACCCATTTCGACAGAAACAGCGAGCTGACACAGTTATAGAGAAGGGAGGGGGCAGCAAGCTGGGAAGGTTATAGGGAAGGGAGGGTGCGGGGTGTGGGGGTGTGGGTCTGAGTACAAGTTTCCCAAAGTGCAACTATCGGGCAAACAGAAGCTTATTGAAAATTTTCAGACAAACAAGCCCCCCCCCCGCCCCCCTGCCCCCCGCCCCCCGCCTCCCTTTCTAATCCAAATGGCAAACAAGCTTGCAGAAAAGACTAAATGTTCACATCAGAATATAGAGCCCCTTTTGTGCAGAGGGAAATGTCACGGCATCAATACTGATCTATAGGGGAGAAAAGAGAGACCTTGCGTGCTTCGGAATTGATTAAATTAATAAGGTTTCCATTTTCAGCCCCCCCCCCCCCCCCGCCTAAAACAATGTCCTATAGAAAACTAAAGAATGCCCCCCACCCCATGAGTGTAGCAAGTAACAAGGCCTTTTATTTCCACCAACTACCCGAAGCCTCTGTGTGAAAGTCGTGCCTCCAATGTTAAAGATTGAGGCTTGTTTCAGCCGTACAGTCGAGGCGCTGGCTGGACGCTTTATTAGGACCTGTCTGTCTCCCCGATTTGAGTTTGGCTTCGCCCCCCCGGAGTGGGGCGTGTTCTCCTAGCGTACTCTGGGTCCCTTGATGACCCTGGAAGGCTGAATGAATGGTTTACTTAAACCTGATCAAATCCACCCAACGATGCTCCTTTCAAGACGATAATGAAGCCAGCCACCGCGCCGGAGAGAGAGAGAGAGAGAGGGGGGGAGAGAGAGAGAGAGAGGGGGAGAGAAAGAGAGAGAGACGAGAGAGGGGGAGAGAAAGAGAGAGACGAGAGAGGGGGGAGAGAGGGGGAGAGAAAGAGAGACGAGAGAGGGGGAGAGAGAGATGAGAGAGAGGGGGAGAGAGAGGAAGAGAGAGAAAGAGAGAGGGGGGAGAGAAAGAGAGAGAGATGAGAGAGGGGGAGAGAGAGACGAGAGAGAGAGAGACGAGAGAGGGAGAGAGAGACGAGAGAGGGGTGAGAGAGAGAGGAGAGAGAGAGATAGAGAGAAGAGAGAGAAGGGGAGAGAAAGATAGAGAGACGAGAGAGTGGGAGAGAGAGATGAGAGAGACGAGAGAGGGAGAGATGGAGATGGGGAGAGAGAGAGACGAGAGGGGGGAGAGAGAGAGAGAAGAGAGAGGGGGGAGAGAGGAGAGAAGGGGAGAGAAAGAGAGAGAGACGAGAGAGTGGGAGAGAGAGACGAGAGAGGGAGAGAGACGAGAGAGGGAGAGAGAGAGACGAGAGAGGGGTGAGAGAGAGAGGAGAGAGAGAGAGAGACGTAGAGACGTCTTCCATAGCCACCACGATCCCCTGCTCTCAGTTTATTTAGCGGTATCCTCGGACAATGGCAGTTCAACCCACAGCCCTCTCGGTTCACACAGGCTTCCTCCTTGTTGACAGATCCAGGCCTGGGGATGAGGAGGCCAGGTTGGGGTTAACCTCCTGATTGCATCCTGCTGACATTAGGTCTATTGTTTAGCTGATTTCAATGAGGTGGCACTTCCTTAAACCCCACTCCCCACTCCCTCCCATCCTTCACACCCGCACCACCCACCTAACTATTGTATTGTGAATGCATTCATTTATAGAAGTGATGTGTTGGTGTTTATCAGTCCACTTTGCTCACCAGTCTTCAAAGTCCATCAAAAAGGCACAGAGACAAAAAACGAGTTGAAGGTATTTTATTTAGTGAGCAAACATGTAGCCTAATTGAAGCCAAATAAATTATAGAAATATTGGAGTACAGGGTTGACAAACAGCAGGAGGGTTTGATTATTTTTCGTTGGGATTCGATTTTTATAAATATCCTTGTTGAAACCAAGCCTAGCTGAAATGTAATTTATATCTTAATCCTGGCAAACGGCCACTCTGAAAGGCTTCAGCAGAGCCAGTGATCGAAATCAGTTTGCTGGGGGTGTCTTGGAAATATATCTCAGAGTTTTAGATTCGACTCATTTTGCTTAATTGTTCCCGTCAACATTTCTGGAAAATTGAAAAAGAAAAAGTGATGGAAAAAACTCAATAAAACCACAGACATTCCAAATGTGTATTCGGTTGGCAACAGGAAACAAGACTAGGTTATATGAAGAAAATATAATTGAGTGCTATCTCATTCTTCTAGGGCAGGGAGTGACCAACGCTGGTCCGGGACAGCCACAATCCAGCAGGTTTGACAGGTAACCCTGAAATCATCCATTTCTGAGGAATGCAAATTGTTCAATGAATTTAGCTGAAGTTAACGTGTTCAATTAAATCAGGAATGGTCAGTGGTCTGCGAGGTGTTCAGGTTTTTCTTCAAAATGATCTCGAAAATGACTTAATTGAACAAATTGCTGCTTTAAATGGAAAGCATTACTGCTTAATGAGTCTGAAAGAAACTGTTCCAAGTCTTAAGTAATTGATGATTAAGGGCTACCTATGAACCCTGCTGGATTGTGGCTCACCGGGACAGGCCTGGGCCCCTCCCCCCCCTCCCCCGTTCTAGGGAATCTCATGTTTATTGATGCTAAGGCTAATTGCAGCAGTTTGAGAATTGATATTGCACTTTCAGATCAGGGATTGAAGACGTTTGGTCTCGGCATTAACGGAGATTTCAATAGTTCCTGCAACTGAATATTTGGCAAATCATACAACAAATTAATGAAAATAAAAAAACATCATTAACTGCACAGAATGGCAGTGCTCTAAATAATTTCTCGGAGTGATCGCCTGGCTACACTATTGGGAAAATACTCAAATCTCCCGATCCCAACAAATGTATATATTTTTGTACATGTATATATGTGTGTATATATATATATATATATATATATATATATATATATAGGTATATAATATAATCTTCAATATGAA
This sequence comes from Acipenser ruthenus, assembly GCF_902713425.1. Taxonomy (NCBI): domain Eukaryota; kingdom Metazoa; phylum Chordata; class Actinopteri; order Acipenseriformes; family Acipenseridae; genus Acipenser; species Acipenser ruthenus. The sequence goes on from NW_026707565.1 coordinate 101,108, forward strand.
GATTTGGTTCACGTTCCCATGATTCCTGTGGTTTCGCACGTCACAGCGATGTCATCTTTCAGGGTCAAAGGTCAGCTCTATGGCTTTCACAATACAAAAGTGTCCACAGTTTTTTTTTTGTTTTGTTTTTTTCGGAGCACTTGTCCACTTTTAATTCCACCACGCTGTTGGCTTCAAACCAGACCTACAAACTGGACTTAAAACCAAAAATTTCACAGCAGTTGCTGGAGTAAGCTTGCCCCAAATTTTAGAAGGAAAGCAGGCAAATTAGGCTGGAAGATGTATTTTTTGCGATAGAGTAAAGGAGATCCAGGTTAAAAGATGAAAGAGCTGAAATAAAATAAATCCGGATTTTGTCTGTATCTCACTGATAGAATCCTTCGTTCTTCGCCGCCCAGGATCTTTCAAAGCGACCCTGCTGGGTTTGAGTTCAGGTCTAAATTATACAGGGACCAGATTTAAAACAAACAAAAAAAAAATCCCTCAAGGTTTTATTCTGCAGACTTTATTTAGTCCACGATCCTGCAAACCCTTGCCAAATAGTCCAGCAATCTTTTGTGTTCCGATTCGGAGGTGCATCACGGTATAAGACTCCAGGGAAGTGCAAGGATTCACGGAGTATCATGTTGGCCATCACAGAATCCGATGGCTTGTTGTTTTTCCCACCCGAGTCCAAACTTCACGGCACACCAAACTGCACTATGGGTACAGCTTTAAGCTCACTGAGACCTGCACACGAAACTGGGACCGTGACAAGTCTGCGGGTCGAATCGTGACTCTTGTCAACCCATCAGTGCTGTTTTAGTCCTTGTCGTAAATCCGTTATCTTTTCACCCCCCTCCCAACAGGAATGGGAAGCCCGTTTGGAAAGAAGGTCTAGGGCAGGGGTGGCCAAAGATGGTCCTTCCAATTCCTGGTCTTTGTTCCAACCCTGTTCTAAAATTGTTTAATTGAACCAGTTAAACCTCCATCCGGACTCTGAAGTCGTTCATGATCTCATTTTACCTGTTAAACAAACCTGGGATAATGGCCCCTCAGGACACCCCTGGTCTGGGGCGTAGGGTTAAGGTATGGCTCCCAATCCTCCACAAATGGAAAGTGCAATGTCACGTTTAGCCTTGTTTAGCACCAGACTCCCCACCCGGTAAAGGGAGGGGGTGTATCAAAGTTTGAAAGGCTGTGTTGGCTTTTCCGCCAGTTCAAGGGCGCTGGGGTCTGGTGGTATTGCCGCGGGTGTCAGAATCGAGCCGGTTGTGGATTTTTTAACTGCGCCCTCATGTTCTGAATGCTGGACAGGATTTTCTTCTGGTGACCAGCCAAGGTGACACCGATTCGAAGCAAGTCTCTGTAGGGGAGGAAAGGGAAAGAAGAAGGGGGTCAGTAAACGGTACTGAGGGTAGGGTGATCAAATCAGCTGAGAAAGAGATCTACTGCGGGAAAATGATTGTGGATGCGGAAACTGATGCAGTCAGCCTCGTTTTGCATCGCCTAGAATTTTAGGATTGAGACAGAATACAAAATAAAAAATAAACTATATGAACATAATTTAGATATTTTATTTAACAGTGGTATTTCATGTTAATTTTTTCAGTCGACTTTATGAAGCACAATGAGTTAATCCCATAGGGTGATGCACAACTTTTAGGCTGTAGCTGTACGGGAGTCAGACTCACTCTGTTGAGATCTGGCTGACCAAGTCGAAGTTGCTAAAGCCAGCCTGCACGAAGCTATCCTCGTAGCGGCCCATCTTGATGGCCCGAAGCCACTCGCCCACCGAGACGAAGGAGGAGAAAGGGGGCAGGCGCTGATCCAGGAGCGGGTGGGATGGCCTACAGGGAGAGGAAACACACACACATCCACGGTCATTCTCTAAAATCAAGGTATTGTACAACGTAGCAGGCTAACAAACAGGACCAAGCAAGCTGCTTGTACAGCCTTATAGCGGGGCAAAACGGCTCTTGAATGAGACAGAAGTGTGGTTCATTCATTGGAGGTAGGAACACACATCCTGTACCTTTTCCATTTATAGATCCTCCAAAGTCTTAGTCCCTCAGAGTTAGTAGCAGCAGCAGACCCTTTATTTAAAATTCATTTTACTGAATCCAGTTACAGCTCCTAATTTGTGAATCAGGGTTAGAAACTCATTCTTCCACCCATTCCTGAGGTTCACAGTGGTACTGTTTAAATGATCATGAGCTAAATCGTTTGTTCCTCTGTATAAGAAGGCTCGGTGGTCCAGTGGTTAGAGAAAAGGGGTTTTGATACCAGGAGGTTCAAATCCCGGCTCAGCCACTGACTTACTGTATGTGTGTGTGTGTGTTTGTGACCCTGAGCAAGTCACTGAACCTCCTTGTGCTCCGTCCTTCGGATGAGACGTCAAACAAACGAGCTCCTATTGGAAGTGACTCTGCAGCAGCAGTTGTTGAGTTGTTAGTTGTTTGGATAAAAGTGTCTGCTAAATGACTCAATAATAATAATAAAACCTGGTCGTGTCAATAATTAAGTCGAGCATAGTTGGAAACTCAGGACTAGTATCTAACTGCATTTGGTTACTCCCTAGACGAATTATGAAGTTTTAAAGAAAGAACAGTACAAGCTTGAATAGAAACTGAGGTTCTGCTGTGCTCTAAACGGGCAGCTTCCACCCCCTCCCCTTACAAGGGATGTTTGCAGATCTGTTTCTTGTCTCTGAACAAACCAGAGAGATAGCTTATCTGCCTCTTCCATCTCCTCCTAGGTATGTGTGAGCTCCCCATCAGCGAGGCTTCAGACAATTTCTCCTCTGATCTCTATCTGGCTCAATTAACCCTGACCCCATGGCCTTTACTCCCTTTCCTAAATTACAGCAGGAGTTTCCACAGTTGAAAACTCTTCCCCCCTGCTCTGATTATGAGAACAAGACCCTCTTTTTTAAATTAGTTTTTAAAGAAAACTCATTAAGGGATTAGTACAGAGCGTCGTGTGTTTTTCGTTTCTTTGTGTTTACTAACAGATAGCCTCTTTTTCATCCCCTGATCTTTTGAGCTTGTAAAAATCTTGAGGATTTGCAGAAACAGCCTTTGCTGAAGATAATTAGCTAGCTTTACTCCCTCTGATCTGACTCTCCTGTATGAATTCTCAGCCTTCTTTTTCTTTACAGCTTACAGATCCCCAGTTGAATAATCCCCAGGGGGTTTTAAATCTGGTGAATTCAGTCACGCGTTCGTCTTTTACAAGCCTTTACATTTTACTCTCATGCTTAGCAACCTATTGCTTGTACACTTATCATACTTCACTGAGCAATTACTCCTATGCTGAAAAAGGATCAGGGTCTATAAGATAGGAATGCTGCCTTCAAAAAACAATGAAACACTTTCTATGGAAGTTGTTTCACTTTTAATAGAACTAGCCGAGGGGGTATATTCACAGAATTTGTCTGTTTCCACATTCTTTATTTTCTATTTATATCGAATCCTATGCCGACCCGCTTTTGCAATCTTGCTAAGGTCTTGCTTTGCATACGATTTTAATGCAAGTCCCATCTTTTAACAGCTTTGGTCTTGGGTATGTCATTGATGAGATTGGATAAATCATTCAGAAAAGCCTGCACAGGATTGGTTCATTCAGGTTTCACCGTAAAGGCTCTTAAAGAGTAAGTAGCGGGGTTCCGAAAAATCCAGCGTTCCCCGTCCCCACGTGTTGCTACAACTGTTTAAATAACGGACCTGTCATTTTTCTTTACATTGTTAACATCCTGACAACTTTTTACACTTGCGACTTTCAAGTCTGTTTCAAAGCTCTTTTCAAAATGTCCGCTCTGGTGCACCTGGGGTTTGAGATCTGTCCTCTAAATCGCTGCAGCAGGAAGAGCGATTTAAAGATTAAATCAAATAAAAAAACATAACAAGTGCTCTGGCTTTTCTGTTCCGTACCACATCATGGATCGTTATTGCTGTGTTAACTGTTTGACAATGTGGGCGATAATCCTGACACTATCAGTGTAACGTTATATTTTTCGCTACCCCTCTACTTTCTCTTTAAACAGACACACACTTACCCTGCGGCCTCACGAGCCAGGATCTTGAGGCTTGCTGGGTTGCGGATGAGCTTGTCCAGGGAGCTGACGATCTGGGCAAATCTGGGGCGCACGTTCCGCTCCTTCTGCCAGCAGTCCAGCATGAGCTGGTGCAGAGAGTTGGGGCAGTCGGGGGGAGGGGGCAGGCGATAGTCCTGCTCGATTGCATTGATAACCTGAGGACAGAGAGAGCGGGGGGGAAGAATGCAGGCTTAATCAAGAGGGACTGCGGGTGGCGAGGCAGAGACAGCAGTACTAAAAAAGAGACTCAGAAAATACTGAAGGCTTGAAGTCTCTACTAGAAAGGGTTTCTAAGCCATAGTGATAAAGCAATAGAAATAAATGCACAACAGCCTTCGCTTCGGGAATTACTGGGGTTATAGAATCTGGTTTGCCTCGGGGCTTTACTTACCAACCTGGTTAACCAGACTCAAATTAATAAATTAACTACATCTGAGCAGAAAGATAATACGTTCCATCAGATGCTGGGATGTTTGCTAAGCTTGTCTCGCACTCAAATAACACATTATCAAAGAACTGCATTCCAATCGCTGTGTCTCCTCTGTAAAACCCCCCCAAAACAGGCAATTGCAGCGGACACCTACGTCTTGGTTGGACATGTCCCAGTAGGGTCTTTCTCCGAACGACATCACTTCCCACATGACGATGCCGTAGCTCCACACGTCGCTGGAGGAGGTGAACTTTCGGAACGCTATGGCCTCCGGAGCGGTCCATCGGATCGGGATCTTGCCACCCTACATCGGAAAAGAAACCACGCAAGTCAGATCTACTGAATCACACATCCATGTGCACGACTGAAACGTGTGCGGAAATAGGGACTAGGGTTAAGGGTTCGGGTCTTCCCGAAGTAGGGACTAGGGTTAAGGGTTAAGGGTTTGGGTCTTCCCGAAATAGGGACTAGGGTTAAGGGTTAAGGGTTTGGGTCTTCCCGAAATAGGGACTAGGGTTAAGGGTTTGGGTCTTCCCAAAATAGGGACTTGAATTAAAGGTGCAGGTCTTCCTACAGAGCTGGGTTAGTTACTGGACTGTGGGTAAATCCTGGATTCCTTTACTAAACCTTTTGCAGAAATGTCTGATTAGCCATTCACATACAAGATGTTTTAAATAAAATGTTTACATTTTTGGGGGGGTGACTGTTTTTCAAATGAGAACCCTGGGGACTAGTTGCTACATTCGTCTGCCCATTGTGAGTGAAAAAACTTTGTACGCGATGTGAGTTTGACGGATGCTGACGGTTCTTTTCCAGCAAGTTCTTGCGGCTAAGGTCGCGTTCGCTTGTTCACAAAACCGAAAGGATGGGCAGCAAGGGTTTTCAACTTCGGTTTGAGCGGGGCACGGAAATGCGGTATTATAAATCAGAACTGGCTATGCCAGTTGTGGGGTTAAGAGTTGAGGGTTGAGGTCTTACCAGCGAGCTGGTGTAGGTGGGATCGGAGGAGTTCTCCTCTAGGAATCTCGACAGTCCGAAGTCGGAGACCTTGCACACCAGGTTGCTGTTGACCAGGATGTTTCGCGCCGCCAGGTCACGATGGACGTAGCTCATCTCCGACAGGTACTTCATTCCCGAGGCGATCCCGCGCAGCATTCCCACCAGCTGGATCGGAGTGAACTGACCGTCGTTCAGCTGGAACGGGAGAAGAGAAGAAGAGGAGGAGGAGGAGAAAGAGGAGGAGAGTTATTCCTGAAAATTTCGCGAATTTCGAATTTCTGAGAAAAAAGCTGTGTAACGTCATCAGCGGTGAATTACTGGCCTAATTCTCTCAAATGAATTTTTTTTACAAAACGGGCAACCACTAATTGGAATTATTTGACCAGATAAATAACTTGACAGGGATAACTAAACAGGGATGGACATAAAACTCCTGTTGCACAGCAGTTTCACCCATTACAGGTTTTGTTACGAGCTTGATTATTGTATAGGTAACAAGCTCAGGTGTGGCTCATTAAACTCAGAACTGGATCAGACTGCTATGCGACGGGAGCCTCATTTCCATCCCTACTCAAACTAAAGGCTGTTTAATATAAAGCACCAATCCTCCCACTAACCCTGGCCAATACTCCTTACCCTGAGGAAGGAGTCGAGGGCACCGTTCTCCATAAACTCTGTGATGATCATGACCGGACAGCTGTTGGTGATGACGCCCTCCAGTCGGATGATGTTGGGGTGGTCGAACTGGCCCATGATGCTCGCCTCGCTCAGGAAGTCCCGCCTCTGCTTCTCAGTGTAGCCTCCTTTCAGGGTCTTGATGGCTACATAATTCTCCTTCTTCCCCAGGACTTTCAGACGCCCGCGACACACCTCCCCAAACTCCCCTAGAAGGGCAAAAAACACATTCGGGTTTAAAGTACGGGGAGATTTTACATGGTTTAGGATTTTTACATTTTGCAGAAAATAAACTACTACAGAGGCTGGCAGGAACTGGAAGCTGTTTGATTTTCATCACCTGATTCTTAAACCATCTAAAATGGGACTTATAAAAATCAGGCACATTTCTTTTGCTGAGAAGTCTATTTTAAAAAGTTTGTCTAGACTCAAAGTTTCTTTGATGAATGTATTTATGTTTAAAGTGCTGGACATCCTATGTAGAGTTATATAGCCTGAAGGCTTGAAGTTTATTTTAGAAGGGGTTCCTAAGCCATCATGACCTGTAGGAGACCAGGCTTCCTCTCTTTCCTTCACCGGGATTATAGAATCTGTTTTGCCTCGAGCCTTTACTTAACAACCCTGGTTAACCAGACTCAAATTTAATACATTAACAATACTTGAACGAGCGGAAAGCTAATAAATTAAGATGGGTCGCTCCTCAGCTCAAGTTGAGTACTCCCCCCCCCCCCCCCCCCCACACGTCTTAAGTGTGTCTGAACTGTTGCGTTTCCATTATTTTCCCATTAAACCCCAGCAGTGACGTTAAAGAGTCCAGGGGGTGGGGAGAAAACAGAGACTTCACCATCGTCTGAAAGGTTAATGCGTTTCCCAAGAACTCAAACGCAATTTGCAGTCACTGTAAGAGAGTTAGCGATTTCCCTAATGGATTTTTTATAATGGCATATTTCAGAGTATATTAAACTTGGGCAGCTTTCAGTTTTTTCTTGTTTTTTTTTTAAACATTATTATAAAAGACATTTCTAAATGTATTCTCCTCCTCCTCCTCCTCGCCCAAAACAAATGCAAAAAGGAAGGGCTTTAGTCCAGCAACTCAAACGGAGGGCAGCATGTTTTGGTACAAAAAAAAAAGACATAAATGCACCCGAAGATACAGAGAAGGGCAGCTAGGCTGATCCCAGGTCTAAAATGACATGAGCCTTGAGGACTGGTTAAAATAATTAAATCCTATCAGCCTACATATCCTTCTGTTCTTTTGTTCTTGTGTCTTACTGGGTAGCAGTGTGGAGTAGTGGTTAGGGCTCTGGACTCTTGACCGGAGGGTCGTGGGTTCAATCCCCGGTGGAGGACACTGCTGCTGTACCCTTGAGCAAGGTACTTTACCTAGATTGCTCCAGTAAAAACCCAACTGTATAAATGGGTAATTGTATGTAAAAATAATGTGATATCTTGTAACAATTGTAAGTCGCCCTGGATAAGGGCGTCTGCTAAGAAATAAATAATAATAATAATAGCTGGCAATTAAGAGGCATCAATACATGATTAAGTGATTATTACATGTCTGTTAGTTACCTTTTTTAAAGAAATGTCAGTGATCAGGAGTGGAGAGGAAATGGTATTGAAAAAGTCACGCTATGAACTACACCAGACACACTTTACTGCCCTGGGCATCCTCCCATACCTATTGAATGGCTATTTTCTCAATGTCAAATATATTGGACACTGGGCAGCAAAAGGGTAAAGAATGCTAGAAAAAACCAACCGAGACACGCAATACATCAAACTCTATCAACCACAGGAAAAAGCCTGCTGTCCGTCATCACGAACCGGAGAAAAGTCTTAGCAAAACATGAACAGGGAGTGCTAGTGAATTTTCGCTGACCATTGGCGGTTGATCTCTGTGAATATTTCACGGGTGCTGACGTTTCTTTTAAGGGACAGGGTGGTGAGCTTTTCACCCGGGTTCAGTTGATTTTTTTCGGCGCTCGATAGAGACACCTACCGGCACCGATGACCTCTTCAATCTTGACGCAGGACACGTCGATTTCCTTGGCGAACTCGCGCACGGCTTCGTTGGGGTCTTCGTAAGTGAAGGGGTCGATGTAGACCTTCATTCCTGCAAGCGACAAGGGGGGGTCAATGATAAAAATGGGGGGGGGCAGGGGACTTTTTAATCAGACGAGGAGATTAATGAAACTTGCCCCAAATTGCGTACCTTTGTCTGTTTATTTGAAATATTATTATTATTTGTTTATTTAGCAGACGCCTTTATCCAAAGCGACTTACATAGACTAGGGTGTGTGAACTATGCATCAGCTGCAGAGTCACTTACAACTACGTCTCACCCGAAAGACGGAGCACAAGGAGGTGAAGTGACTTGCTCAGGGTCACACAATGAGTCAGTGGCTGAGGTGGGATTTGAACCGGAGACCTCCTGGTTACAAGCCCTTTTCTTTAACCACTGGACCACACATTGAAACGGTGCATTCTAAACTTTCCCTGTGTTCTTATGTACAGCTAGAGGGATATATTTGTAGGGGGGGTTGGTTCCTTGGGGGGGGGGGGGGGGGTCAAGGGGGAATTTTTAATCAGACGAGGAGATTAATGAAACTGGCTCAGAATTGAGTATCCTTATCTGTTTATTTTAAATAATACTGAAACGGTGCATTCCAAACTTTCCCTGTGTTCTTATGTACAGCTGGAGGGATATATTTGCAGGGGGAATGAACGACAGTATCAAGGCTTTCTCTGCTCACCGTGGCCAATGAGGTACTGCCCATGTTTATCGGAATATTCAGGATCCTTGGAGTTGCCGTGCTTCCTGGAATAAACAATAGCAGGGAATGTTAATGTTAATCTCCAGCTCTCTCTCTCTCTCTCGCTCTCTCTCCTTGTCTTCTCTCCTTCCTCAGCAAGACTAAAAATAGACTACAGCAAGCCTCTATTCCCCCAACAGTTAAACGCTAAAGAATGTCAGCAGAACACAATAATATTGGTCACGCTGTCTGAAGCAGGAAATCCCATTACCGGTACAACTAAAGACATGTTTGGTATATATATATATATAAACACCATTATTACACTGGCCAAACCCACGCTGGCAATTCTTTTAAGAAAGTTTACAAACGAGAGGAGGCCATTAAGCCCATCTTGTCCGTTTGGTTGTTAGTAGCTTATTGATCCCAGAATCTCATCAAGCAGCTTCTTGAAGGATCCCAGGGTGTCAGCTTCAACAACATTACTGGGGGGTTGGTTCCAGACCCTCACAATTCTCTGTGTAAAAAAAGTGCCTCCTATTTTCTGTTCTGAATGCCCCTTTATCTAATCTCCATTTGTGACCCCTGGTCCTTGTTTCTTTTTTCAGGTCTAAAAAGACCCCTGGGTCGACATTGTAATAATAATTATAATAATAATAATAATAACAACAATAACAATTTGTCATTTAGCAGACGCTTTTATCCAAAGCGACTAGGGGGGTGAACTCTGCATCATCAACAACTCCTGCTGCTGCTGCTGCTGCAGAGTCACTTCCAATAGGAGCTCGTTTGTTTTACGTCTCATCTGAAGGACGGAGCACAAGGAGGTGAAATGACTTGCTCAGGGTCACACACACACACACACACACACAGGGAGTCAGCGGGATTGAACTGGGAACCTCCTGGTAACAAGCCCCTTTCTCTAACCACTGGACCAGCGAGCCTCTGAGATGACTGAAGATCACAGTTTGGGGGTAATGAATGGATAGGGGAGGGTGCTTACCTGATGCAGACGACCGCAACGATAATGACGATCGCCACCACCAGCACTCCGACAGCCACAGTACTTGCGATCAGTGCAATTTGCTGGTCCCTGTTAGTTTGTTCTGCAGAGTATATGAAAATCCTGTTACTAACAGACTCAATGCATACACTTCGTCACCTATTGGAGTCACAGCAGTTCTGTTAGACCACACTACTCACTCTCCTGAACAACACAGAGCAGAGGGAGGCTGTTCAGAGAGTATAAGAGCCTCCCTTTCTCTTTCTCAGCTCCACCAGCACAGAGCAGAGGGAGGCTGTTCAGAGAGTATAAGAGCCTCCCTTTCTCTTTCTCTGCTCCACCAGCACAGAGCAGAGGGAGGCTGTTCAGATACTGGAAGAGCCTCCCTTTGTCGTTCTCTTTCTCAGCTCCACCAGCACAGAGCAGAGGGAGGCTGTTCAGAGAGTATAAGAGCCTCCCTTTCTCTTTCTCAGCTCCACCAGCACAGAGCAGAGGGAGGCTGTTCAGAGAGTATAAGAGCCTCCCTTTCTCTTTCTCTGCTCCACCAGCACAGCGCAGAGGGAGGCTGTTCAGAGAGTATAAGTGCCTCCCTTTCTCTCTATCTCTGGTCCACCGGCACAGCTCAGAGGGAGACTGCTGACACAATATCAATGCATAAACATGAAGATGTTTTTTTCTTTTTAATACAATATTAATACAGAGCTTTGACTGCATGAAAGCGATTCATCTCATTGTTTGACAGAGACACAGCTGAGTCTGGGAGTTATTCAGTGAAGCAGCATTATATTTAAAACCAGCCTTTGTTGTCTGACACCGTCCGGGGAAGCGGGCTCAGGATATTCAATTGTGATGATTTCCTGCGCAGCGTTGTAAAGAAACTTCGCCCACGTAGCGTTGAACTCAAGAGGGTTTATTTTGGGCTGTGTACCGTGTTGCCTGTACCCTGACGTCTTCAATTCTCTAACGTTTCGTATTAGACTGTTTTCATCGAACAATTTAACTGTTGTGTTTTTTTGTGTGTGTGTGTGAAGTGCTTTGGGATCCTTGGCATGTATGTTGCTATAGAAATGTCAATTGTATTGAATTGTATTGTCTTGTATTCTCTGCAGTTTTTGTCTCAGCTTTGCAGTTTGAAAGGGAGAAAGAAAGTTCTTTCAAAGTTCACAGATGCATTACAATGCTTCATCACACCTCTCTGTGCTTTACAATGCTTCCCTATGCTTTACCACACCTCTCTGTGCTTTACAGTGCTTCCCTGTGCTTTACCATACCCCTCTGTGCTTTACAATGCTTCTCTATGCTTTACCAGACCTCTCTGTGCTTTACAATGCTTCCCTATGCTTTACCAGACCTCTCTGTGTTTTACAATGCTTCCCTATGCTTTACCAGACCTCTCTGTGCTTACAATGCTTCCCTATGCTTTACCAGACCTCTCTGTGTTTTACAATGCTCCCCTATGCTTTACCAGACCTCTCTGTGCTTTACAATGCTTCCTTATGCTTCACCAGACCTCTCTGTGCTTTACAATGCTTCCCTATGCTTTACCACACCTCTCTGTGCTTTACAATGCTTCCCTATGCTTTACCAGACCCCTCTGTGTTTAACAATGCTTTACAGTTCTTCCCTATACTTTATTACACTTTGTTGTGCTTTTACTAGGGGACACTTTTATAAAGGCGTGTCCATCCAGAAAATAATTGCAGACTTTTCAGAAAGAGTAGGAAGGAGGAAAAAAGAAAGAAAGCAGGAAATAATCCAGGAAGGAGAGAAAGAAAGAATCAATGAGTCAATCTGACAGACCGCAGACCGACCCCCGGAGCCCGGCCCTTTCCTTACCATCAGGCTGGGTGCGGAAGGAGATATCCTGGCTGAAGCTGCCGTAGCCAGCCATGGTCCTGGCCCTCACTTTGACCACGTAGATCGTGCCACGTTTCAGCTCGTTAATAATGATGGAATTGGTGTTGCTTTTGAGAAGGATGGCACCCACTTCACCTTGGTCCTAAAGAGAGGGGGGGGGGAGAGAGAAAATGGTTGAGTTTGGGGGTCCAGTGGTGAATGAAAAGGGGTCTCGATACCAGAAGGTTCAAATCCCGGCTCAGCCACTGACTCCCTGTGTGTGTGTGTGTGTGTGTCCCTGAGCAAGTCACTTCACCTCCTTGTGCTCCGTCCTTCGGATGAGACGTCAAACAAATGAGCTCCTATTGGAAGTGACTCTGCAGCAGCAGCAGCAGTTGATGATGCATAGCTCACCCCCCTAGTCTCTAAATTTCTTTAGTGTCTGCTAAATGACTCATTATTAATAATTGTGTGTGTGTGGGAGGGGGGAGTTCGTTACCCAGTTTTGATTCATTCTACAGTGAGGTCAGAGCTCAGGTCAATGTACGAAGTGCTGTCAGCTCCACTAGCCTCCTCACCTTTTCGAAGTACTTGACTTGATAGTCCAGAATCTGGTAGTTGGATTGGGCAGGCACTGGCCAGTAAAGGGTCAGACTGCTCCCGGTCACTTCTTTCTCCTGGATCCTGGTCACCGGAACCGGAACTGAAAAAGTAAAAGACGCCACAGCGGTCAGCCGATGGCTGCGTGCATATCGAAGACGCTCTCGCTCATCGCTTCTGCTGCATTGGAGCAGAAAACTTGAAAATCTGCACTCGTTCTTATGCTCATACTGCTACTAACTGACCTTAATTCTGTATTGCGGTTTGGTCACTTTACTGGGGTTGAATAATGTGCCAGACTTTAGTGCTGAACTGTTTGGTAGACTTTATCAATTTGATTTTGAAAGATATTTTGTGACCGTTTAAGAAAATACTCTGATTTGTCATTGATTTGTATTAAGAGAAGCCCCTACGGTCAAAAAGAGTTTGCTTAGCTATTAGATAAACACACAATGTATTAACCTATGAATAATATATAGCAGACCCTGGTATTGATGCGATCCAGCCCTCTGACATGTCTTTATAATATACAACGCTAGACCCTGATATTGATGCGATCCAGCCCTCTGAAATGTCTTTATAATATACAGCGCTAGACCCTGATATTGATGTGATCCAGCCCTCTGAAATGTCTTTATAATATACAGCACTAGACCCTGATATTGATGCGATCCAGCCCTCTTAAATGTCTTTGCATAAGACAGTTTTGAAAGACACATTTCAAAATTAGCTGAACTACTTGGAAAGATAGTCAGTGACCGCTTGAGAAAAATCGGCTGGTGTTTAGCTGCCCCTGTCCTGTTGTAAACCCACTGGACATATCGTCCCGTTCCAGCACCCTGGCTCACTCACCATCCTTGTTGGTCGTGATGTTGACCATCTCGGACTGTGGCGGGGAGCTACTCAGCTCGGACACGCCGTTGACCGCCTGGATCTCGAAGGTGTAGGTGGTGTAGGGGGACAGCCCCCAGATGTCCACCCTGCGCTGGGACAGCGCCCTCTGCAGGGGCCGGAAAGAGACGCTCTCCTCGCAGTTCTCGCAGACCCCCTTCACCGGCGGATCCTTGCACTTGCGACAGACGATGTTGTAGGAGAGGTCAGAACGGCCCCCCATGTCCACAGGCTGGCTCCACTCCAGCGTGACCAAGGTGTCGTTGATGCGGGTCACAATGCTCCGAGGGGCTGAGGGCGGGGCTGAGCGAGAGGGGAGGAGCTTTGAGAAACAACAGCAGCCAGAAATACCTAACCTTGACACACACACACACACACACACACACACATATATAGATAGATACACTGTATATACACACACAGCAGCGTGCAAATTATTAGAACAGCTTCGATTTACTGTGCGGATGAAATCAAACCGCTGGCACTGAAAATCTTTAGTCAAAATAGGCAAATTAGTGGTTGTCACAGTAATTTTAATTGCTGACTTTAAAACAGCAGACAGAAGGACTACAAGTGGCTAAAAGGCATGAGACTTTTCAGAAGTTGCTTCATTGAAGCACAAAGAGGTCAAACATTTTCCCACATCAGGGCCGGCAATTGAAAGCCTCACACCTCGAAGTCCCTTTCAATAAACACTTGCGTGCTAACGTATGGGGTATGCATGAACTACACCCCTTACCAGGCAGGCTGCAAATAGCCGTCCTGTCGTGTCTCTAGTGACCGTGGAGACGCCAGGGGAACCAACAAAGTACAAGAAGCTTGATAGCATGCGAACTCAAGCTGTGCAGCAAAATTGCTGCCCGTATTCGAGGCTGATCTGAAGAGCCGAGTGCATTTCTACGCATTACTGGTCAATAAGGAAACAGTGATGTCGTGAGGGGGGGTCTGGCAGGGGTGGGGTGGTACTTACTGCTGCAGGGCATGTGGGCGGGGTCGGTCCTGGCGCGGTAGTACCCATTACGGCAGGAGCACACGCTGGACCCCGCGGAAGCTGATTGGCTGTTCACAGGGCAAGCCTGGCAGGACCCCGGACCGTGGGTGGCTTTGAAAGTGCCCACAGGGCAACCTAGAGAGCAGAGAGAAACGAACACGATTAAACACATTGCCGTTTTGCTCATCGCCTCACGGGGGGGGGGGGGATGGGGGGTGCTGGGTTGGTTCTCCAAGCTCTTAATTCGCTCTAAAAGTCCCAGCAGGAAGGGCTTGTGTTGCGTTTGTTCTCTATCACGCCTCCCTCTCTGTCACTTTGGGACACTCGCTGAGCTGTCCCCAAGCGTTCCAGTTCCGGAATCTTTGAATCTGCCGGAACGTGACCCCGACCCGACCTCTGGCCTGTCAATCACCCTGAAAAGTGACAGAGCCTTTTGTCCGGGACTGAAAAGAGGGTGGAGGACCTGTGTCCTTTTCTAAAAGGTTAGAAAGAGTGTTAATTAGGGCTGGGTGGGAAGAGAGGCCAGGACAAATCAGCACAGCGGCAATTGTTTGACTATAGAATTTTATAAGCCTGTCCCCCCCCCCACAGTCATTTTATTATTTAGGTTCACCTCAACTCGTAAGACTTTCTACACATTATCATCTTGAGGTTAGCACCAGCATTAATGCTGCTGTACTGAAAACAAGACATTGCGGTAAAAACAGTTTAGCTTCACAATAACAGCGGAAGGGATAGACAGTGCAGGTATTACTGCAGTGACTTCACCGTCTCTGCGCTTTGTTGTATGGGAGTTGTCTTGGTTGGAATCCTGTGTTTTTCAGTCTAGCAGCCTGTGAGGACTTGCAAACTAATCCCATCTCCTTCCCCGACACGCCCAACCTTCACCATCCCTATTCCCAAAAGCCAGGACAAGTCATTCTGCCCTGGAGCTCAGCTATTACTGCTCTGGAAGGTAAGCAGACCTTACACTGTGATGCCCAGCCACTGAGGCTTATGAGCGCTCAGTATAGCTGGAGCCGCAGGCTGTGTTCCTCCAGCCTCTTTCTGAGCTTGTTGCAGGACTTTCCCTGCTGGTTCTGTTTCTGTCAGGCTTGGGGGGGGGGGTCAGTTCTTGTTTTTCAATTCTCCAATTCCAATGCTGTTTCCTTTTCATTTTTAAAATCAATTCCCAGTTCCCTTTTAATCGATTCCCGCACGCGATTGATCGAAATTGGAACGAGCAGCCGTTACAATGAGCTCCTCGCGGTGGCAATACGAACGGCTTCAGCTGAAGTCCCTGTTTTGTTAATTATGGCTTCAAATGAAAAGCGGCTGAAAGAAATCGCTAAATTTAGGGTCTCTTAAAATATCGATTCCGATTCCGAATCGGAATTAGAATCAGAACGTCCCACGTCAAGTTCCATCTCAGTTCAATGATCAGGTTCTCCGGGCGTATGTCTTAAGATATATATCTGTGCTTCAGAATGGTACAACCCAATGCACCCCCGCTTTTTAAGTACTTGCAAGCTTCCTAGCAAAGTCATTACCAGACTTGTATACACAGCTGAGAAACCCAAACTAGAAAGGACCTGCCTCTGTTGAGATAATGAAGGTTTTAATTGGTGTTTTAGTGAGTCGCTGAATTAAAGTATATATATGTGTATGTGTGTGTGTGCTTAATTTGTGTGTATATATATACACAGATCATGACATTGCATGCATGCAAGGGGCTTGAGTACCTTGGAAACCAAAATATCAGCTGTACTACAGCCAGCCAAATGGATTAGCAGAGTCTGGAAGAGGTTCTAACGGGGTTGGTCGCAAAGGATAAACGAGTTAGAGGGTCATTAATGAAATGCTGCTGATACACGTTGTAAAAACAAAGACAGAGAGAGAGAGGGAGGAGAGAGAGGAGAGGGAGAGAGAGATAGAGGGAGAGGAGAGAGAGAGAGAGGAGAGGGAGGAGAGGGAGAGAGGAGAGGGAGAGAGAGGAGAGGGGGAGAGAGAGGAGAGGGTAGAGAGATAGAGAGGAGAGAGAGAGAGGAGAGGGGGATAGAGGAGAGGGGGAGAGAGAAAGAGAGGAGAGGGGGAGAGAGGGAGAGAGAGAGGAGAGAGAGGGAGAGAGAGAGAGGAGAGGGGGAGAGAGATGAGAGGGGGAGAGGGAGAGAGAGAGAGATAGGAGAGGGGGAGAGAGAGAGGAGAGGGGGAGAGAAAGAGAGGGAGAGGAGAGGAGAGGGAGAGAGAGAGAGGAGAGGGAGAGGAGAGAGATAGAGAGAGAGGAGAGGGGGAGAGAGGAGAGAGGAGAGGGGGATAGAGGAGAGAGACAGAGAGAGAGGAGAGGGGGAGAGGAGAGGGGAGAGAGGGAGGAGAAAGGAGAGGGGGAGAGAGAGAGAGGGAGAGGGGAGAGAGGGAGGAGAGAGGAGATGGGGAGAGAGAGGAGAGAGATAGAAAGAGAGGAGAGGGGGGAGTGAGAGTGAGAGAGAGAGAATATACATCAAGAATGAAAGACACTGCAGAGAAGAAAGAAAGAAAAGAAAGAAAGTATGCCACTCTCTCAAATTCAGCTTTGCATTAAACAATATGCATTTTCCGTAACTCCAAAACCCTCAGTCAGAATTCTAAGGTAAAACCAGAACCAAAAAGTCAAGCAGACAAACGTTTTTATCTGGTTCCCGTCTTCAGTGTACTTTCAGTTTACTGCAGCCTGATGAAGACGCCAGCCGAAAATCTACTGGACACGGTTTCTATCTTCTAGCTGTTCCTGCGATGATATAATTCCTCAGTGACTTGAGTGCTGCATTCATCCAGGGTTTATCTTTCTGTGCCAGAAACACAGCAGGTCATATTTGCTAACATTCCCTGAAAAGGTAGTTTTAGCTGTAGGGAAGTTCAAGTGACACTACAGCACTATAATTATAAGTGGCATGCTTTTGACTTCATCATCCCAATGATGTGCGAGCCCTGAAGGAGCACAAGGAAATCAAGCGCTTGTTCAAACGGTTTCTGCTTCATTCCGCTGGAGAGAGACTCGAGCATCACGAGGAGGAAACGGACCGTTTGGATCCAACCTGTCAGTACGTTTTAAACCCTGTCTCGCGCACTTGAAAAATAAGAAGCATCATTTTTTTTTATTTGTGGGAGACATAACAGCTCTGGCCAATCCTAGAATTTTAGGATTGAGACAATTAAAAAAAAAAAAACTATTTTAACATAATTTAATTTAACATCACATAATCAAAGAAACTACAAAATGACATCGCAAAAGTCTACCGGAAGCCGTACTAGTAGTACAGTATTTCACGTTAGATTTTGAAATGCCACGTTCTTTTCAAAGCGCTGGCGTGTATTTCAGTATGTTGACGTGACGGCGTTCGGCAGGTTTCATTCGACTTTACGAAGACTAGTTCAGTCCGTAGGGTGAAGCGAAACTTCCCTTGTACCTTAAAAGAGTAACGGCTGATCAAGACACCCACCTCTGCACTTGGTGCTCCTCTCCGCTGGCTCGTAACCTTCATCGCAGGCGCAGTCCGACGTCACCTGCTCCACCCACTGCCCGTCCTGCCCGCAAAACATCCTAGGGGGCGCCGGCGAGGACCTGCGGGCGTTGGGCACGCACCTCCCTGTCGCCTCCTCCACCAGACTCCGGGGCACCGTCGCCTCAAAGCTCGTGAAGTTCACGGTGAGCGGCGGGCACTTTTTGTAAAAGACTCTCACTGACAGGAGAGCCATGCAGGAGCCCTGGGCTTGGAAAGCCAAGTAGAATCCCGTTTTGGACAGCGGACCCAGGCTGAGGGTCTTGGTGTTGAATTTCCCGAAGGTCCCCTTGCGGAGGAGGTGGTCAGCGGCCACGGTGTCCACTTTGGTGTACGGGTTCTCCATCCAGGCGGGGAAGTGGGCCGTGGCGACGTCGCTGTCCGCCTGGAAGTAGAAGAGGTTGAAGGTCTCCTTGCAGCCGCGGGTGCTGTGCGGGATGGAGGAGCACTCCATCATCGTGAACTTGATCTCCACGTAGACGTGTGTGGCCCCCCGGCGAGGGATCAGGGTGGTCCGGAGCCAGCTGGCCTCGCTGGGGTTGCAGATCTCGTAAGTGCGGACGCTGTTGGATTCCTCGTCCAGACCGCTCACCTCCTCCCACTGGCAAAATGACCAGAGATGGAGAGGGAGAGGGAGATAGATGGGGAGGGAGAGAGGGGGAAGAGAGAGAGAGAGAGAGAGAGGGGGAGAGAGAGAGGGGGAGGGGGAGGGAGAGAGAGAGGGGGAGAGAGAGAGAGAGAGGGAGAGAGAGACAGAGGGAGAGAGACAGAGAGAGAGAGAAAGGGGGAGGGGGAGAGAGAGACAGAGAGAGGCGAGAGAGACAGAGAGAGAGAGAGAGATTATTTAATGACTACATCACTAACATACATCCCCTGGCTTCTGTCAATTCAGTAAGATGAAAAAGTCTATGACGTATATCAATGGTGTGTCCAGAATAGTAGCTGTTAATAACCATGCTTTAATTACCTTAATAGAAACTGGATTGGCATTTAAAAAATAAATCTGATGTCCTTAGGCAAATATATTAGCACCGTGGTAAACCATGTGCAGTTTAACAGCACGTGGAATCATTTCTTGTGTTCATACAGTGAAAGACGGACAGATGCACAGACAAAATCTCCTGAAATCGAATGCTCTCGCTAACTCAGGCCAAGTCATGTTTGATCACTGTGTCCCGTCCCCAGAGTTCGGACGTACCTGTGGGTCTGTTTTAGGGAACGTTGTCCATTTCAAGTCCGCCGTTTCCAGTTTGGTATTCATGAGCGTTTCTGCGGGAAAACGCAAAACAGGGATTGAAAAATAGATACATTTCCACCCAGGCTGCTGCAGGAGATTCACATCAGCGCTCTTCTGTTTAGAGGACTCAGAGAATGTCTTTTTTTCCAATATTGTAATCACACCCCCAAAAACTCACGGCCACATTCAATCACAGCGACCCATTAAACACCAAATTAATTTTTCTTTGAAAAAAATTAATAAATAAATCAGAAACTGTATTTATTTATGTAATTTGATACATTTATATTGACCGGTTTAGTTATTGATCGAGATTATTGAACAGTTTTATTTAATATTTATTTAAAGAAATCAATGTCAAAACCCGGATTGCAATTTGAAATAATAAAAAAAATCAATAGTCAAAGATCAATAATCAATTATTATTATTTATTTCTTAGCAGACTCCCTTATCCAGGGCGACTTACAATTGTTACAAGATATCACATTATACATTATTTCACATTATACAGATATCACATTATTTTACATACAATTACCCATTTACACAGTTGGGTTTTTACTGGAGCAATCTAGGTAAAGTACCTTGCTCAAGGGTACAACAGCAGTGTCCCCCACCTGGGATTGAACCCACAACCCTCCGGTCAAGAGTCCAGAGCCCTAACCACTACTCCACACTGCTGCCCAATATCTGCTCCGATTCTTTACAGTAATGAAACTACTTCACTGCCAGTGCAAAATGACCAGGAGGAAGCAGTATGGGGTTAGCTGGGAGAGCTGGGCTTGACTCTCTCATCTGTTCAGTGGCTGGTATGTTTTCTTTAGAGAGGACCCTGCTGTGTTTTGCACCCCAGGCTATCTTGCTCCACGTCTGTTTTTCCACTTGTGAAAACACATTCCACATCCACGCTGGTCCAGGTGGCTGACAGAAGCCTGGGCTGGAGGTGTGAAGCTTTACCCAGCAAACGGCATCAATCACAGCCACAGGACTTTGCCCACACCCCACAGCTGGGTCTGGTTCCGAAAAGAGTCGCTATAGCAACCGCGAGGCGGCATTTTGTGACACACAAACAAAAGTGTGAAAGGGAGGGGAGGGGCGGGGATCTTAATCTCCTAATTGTGGAGGAAAGCCCCCCACAAAAGAAGGCGGTGTTTTGTAAACAGGAACAGAATGGTAGTGTTGTCTAATTATTCCTATTTGAAAGCGTGCCTGCTAAACTGTACAGACGGGATAGAAATGAGACTGCAGGGCAGTTTCATTCCTGGTTTTACTCGGGAGTTCGCTTTTAAAATGCTGAGGGGTGATTTGTGGGTCGGACAAAAAAAAAATAGGCTACCGATACGGAAAGGCTGGAAGCACCCGCCAACTGAGCCCCTGCCTCTACGAATCCCCCTCTCAGAATAAAAAGGGAGCTGTGTGTATGTATTGCACTCCATTCACGCGGGACGATTGATCACACCGCATGTTTCAAAGGGCCTTTCGTGAGATCACCAGTCATTTGTTATCCGATCAATCCGTCTCCATCAAGCGCTTCATTTAGTTCTTCAGTTTGACAAACGACCCAATAATAAGTCCAAGTATCAGCACTCCCATCCGTACACGCGCTGTCAATAGCTGCTGACATTTATTGAGCGTTCGTTCTCTCTCTCTCTTTCTCTCTCTCTCTCCCTCTCTCTCTCCCTCCCTCCCTCTCTCCCTCTCTCTCTCTCCCTCTCCTCTCTCTCTCTCTCCTCTCTCCCCCTCTCCTCTCCCCCTCTCCTCTCTCTCTCTCCTCTCTCCCTCTCTCCCTCTCTCTCTCTCCCTCTCCTCTCTCTCTCCTCTCTATCTCTCTCCCTCTCTCCCTCTCTCCCTCTCTCTCTCCCTCTCTCCCTCTCCTCTCTCTCTCTCTCTCCTCTATCTCTCTCCCTCTCTCTCTCTCTCTCTCTCTCTCTCTCTCTCTCTCTCTCTCTCTCTCTCTCTCTCTCTCTCTCTCTCTCTCTCTCTCCACACACACACGTTTTTGCTCAAAAGAGCCAAAACTTCCCAGCGTTTATGTAACACACCTTTGTGAATGGAAAGTGTTTGAAAACAAACAGCGGAAGTACTTATAGTACAAAAGTTTTAGGCATGTGTGAAAAAATGCTGTAAAGTAAGAATGCTTTCAAAAATAGACATGTTAATAGTTTAGATTTATCAATTAACAAAATGCAAAGTGAGTGAACAGAAGACAAATCTACATCAAATCAATATTTGGTGTGACCACCCTTTGCCTTCAAAACAGCATCAATTCTATATATATGTGTGTGTATAATTTAACTTTGTAATGTGCTATGAATTGTACTGAATCACACTCACTGTGTTACATGTGTTCGTGAACTGAATCATTTTATAGCTAAATGATAATT
>NW_026707565.1:127500-135000 GCF_902713425.1 Acipenser ruthenus
TGTGTGTGTTTCACAGTGTGTGCGTGTGTGTGTGTCACAGTGTGTGTGTGTGTTTCACAGTGTGTGTGTGTGTCACAGTGTGTGTGTGTGTGTGTGTGTGTTTCACAGTGTGTGTGTGTCACTGTGTGCGTGCGTGTGTGTCACAGTGTGTGTGTGTGTGTTTCACAGTGTGTGTGTGTGTGTGTCACAGTGTGTGTGTGTGTCACAGTGTGTGTGAACGATGTAGCCAATTATTATAATAGTGAGTGTTCAGTTTACCAATTACTTTTTTCACTATTTCTAGTCTTTTTTTTTTTTTTTTTAAGTTATAAAGGTCGCACAGGAACACAACTTTAAACGCGACCGTGCATTTTGCATTTCATAATAAGTTTTTGCAATCCCACAGCACCGCGTGATACTGCACACGAGCACAGTATAGCCGGTGGGTATTAATTATGAATCTATCGCTTTCCATCTAAGAACCGGCCATGCGAATCTCACAGCTCCATCCCAAAAGAATGGCTGCATCAGTCTGCACAGTCCTCACCTCCGCGCTGTACTGTGCAGGAAAAAAATAACCAATACAATTTGATTTACATAATATTATTATTTTATTAGGCCTATTTATTTCAATTAATTATTATCCTTTTTTTTATTTAACTCCCAGAATAGACCGACAGCATTTGTAACTTTAACTTGGGACTTTTTTATACAAAATACATCCATCGCATTTGCAAAGCGCTGCTTCGATGCATTATTTTCCACGGGTGGAGAAACTGCGACGCTATTAACAATGAATCAGCTTCTTTTAACTTGACAATAAATAAAACACGAAATTATTTTATTTAAAAAGTTTTAAAAAATATTTTTTTTGGGGGGGGGGGGTAATCCTTCAGATTTGCGTTTTTTTTTGGGGGGGGGGGGGTGTGCTTCGTTTAAATTATAGAGGCTCTTCTAAAACCACATTCTTTGAGTGCATCGGGGTCAGCCTCCTGATTATTTTCCACATCTGTGACTTAAGAAAAGCAGAATGAAGTAAGGGGCTGAAAGATTTTTGTGAAAGGAGGGGAATTCAATGCATACGGGGCTCAGGACTCAGAACAGCGCCGCAACACGCAGGGCAGAAGTGACACGAACCGAGACACAATGTAACCCCACTATATCAAAATATCCATGTACAAAGCCCCTGTTTTAGTTTAGTAACAGGGGTATCGTTGCTATCAGCGCGGCGACTTCAAATCTGTTACACTCTGAGATCCCGTTTTAATCTGCCGATCTGCAGAGTGAAGAAATTATAAATGCAAATTCTCTTTCTTTCAAAATCGGTTCCGTTTAATCCGATTTTTTTGGGCGAGGGGAGAGATCAGCTCTAATCTTGGCAGGGGTAAACAGACGGATAACTGATGCGTAAAATCCACTTTCTTTAGAAAATAAATACATAAGAAGATTAAGATTTTTTTAAAAAAATTATTATTCCTTATAGCTCCTTAGCGCTGCGCCGCCTTTAAAAGCGGTTTAAGAAATTTGAAAATAAAACCATGCGCTTGGTTTTCACACAATAAGTACAACTATATCAAAGGGTGTAGGAAAACCTCGAGAGGATAAAACGACACCCAGCCAAAACAGGAAAGAGATGCCCTATGCATTCGGTATAAACAAAAACTGCACAGATTGTGTATATATATATATATATATATATATATATATATATATATATATATATATATATAGACAGTCATTATTTAGAGCGTTATAGAGTCATACACAGGGAAATGCTTCACAGGTGGAACCGAAGCGGGTTCTAGAATTATTATCGAACCTTCAAAGTTCAAAAGCGCCAACTTCCCAACGTTCCGGTGTGTTTAATACGCCTTTGTCAAGGGAAAGTGTGTTTGAAAACAAAACGGCGGAGGTATTTATAAGCACTTATTTCTGTTTAAATCTATCAATATACAGGCTATATATAAATAAATGTGTAAAAAAAAATAATAATTGTATGTAAAAATAATGTGATATCTTGTAACAATTGTAAGTCGCCCTGGATAAGGGCGTCTGCTAAGAAATAAATAATAATAATAATAATAATAATAATAATAATAATAATAAACACAAATGCACAAATGTTGCGTAAACAAAACTATATATAGATTAGTTCAAAGAGCCAGCTGCCTATATATATATATATAGATAGATAGATAGATATGTTATTATTATTATTATTATTTATTTCTTAGCAGACGCCCTTATCCAGGGCGACTTACAATCGTAAGCAAATACATTTCATATGTGTGATTATGTGTACATATATAAACTCGGTCAAGGCGTTTTGTATTGCATACAGGCTGCCACACGTACACGAATGCGCGTCTTTACATCGGTACAAGTAGTTGTTGATTTGGACTCACCTTCCACAGCCCAGGACAGACGCAAGAAGCTTAGAATCACCCAGCAATACATCGCGAGTCTCGCCTCTTGAATACAGATATACCGCGGCAGAGCAGATCCAGGAATGAGCAACAACCGCGTCAGCTGCTGTAGAGCCCCGCTTGCTTTCTTCCGCGCATCGGTGAACATGCACCTTCTTTCTGGTTTGGTTTTTAATACACCCAAAGTTTGTGTGTGTGTGTGTTTTCAATAGCGTGCGTCTCGCACAGCAGCTAACACAAAAACATGCGTTTTATTGTCTCCGTCGATAACAGAGGAGCCTCTGAACTCGCTGGCTGCTCGCCAAATGACATTTAATGATTTTTTTTTCTTGGTAGTATTATTGCTGTCGTTTTTTTTCATAAACCAGCTGTTTTTTTCCTCATAATAAGCCAAGGAGATGAACGCAAGTCGCGTAGTGTTTGAGTACAAGTCTTTGTTTGATAGTTTTTTTTTTGATTTTTTTTGCGGTTGGTAGATGGAACAAGTTGACAGTTTCTAGCAAGATAATCCGTTTTTATTTATTTTTTTAGCTGTTAGTCTTCTTGCTTCGTGGGTGTTTAAATACAAAAATAAAGAAAGTCCAAACAACCCGTCTTCTCCTCAATAGCGATCAATCCTTCTTTGTCAAAAGAAATAACCAAAAAAAACACCTAAAACTCTTTCTGTTCAGCGTCCCGATAAACTGTACCTCCCTTAAAAGAACGACAAAATAATAATCGGCTGAACAAACCCCCCCAAAAAAAATACTTCTTCGCTTTTGCTTTTCTTGTCAATCGCCTTTTTTTCTCCACCGTGTACTGGTTGCAACTTTCAAATCCCCCTTGAAGTTTTGCACTAAACTTTCCCCTGTGCCGTGCGGGTGTACACTAGCGTGCGGTTTAACAGAGAGCTCTGAAAGGGCTTGCAGTGAAAACGCAGTGGCCCCTCCCCCCGCGGAGCCGTGGCCCAACCCCCACTGGAACCATCCTCGGATTCCATTCATCCCGGCACCTGCCAATCCGGCGACGCGCTATGAATATTAAATGAGCCGCGGTGGCGGGTGATGACGCGACGCATTCCATTCTAAATGGGAAGCGTTCTGCTTCCAAACTGTGCGTGTGTATTATCCATGTATGTATTTATTGTGAGTGGGTCGTTTTGTATTGTTTCGGGTTAACCCTTTGAGGTATAAGGGACACACGCGTCGTCCCTCCCAAAACGAGGTGCACGAAACAGGGTTTAAAATGTAGCTTTCGCGTTTAATAAAATCAGAGTAAGTTATCCTAACAATATAGTCAAAGAGAAAATTTAAATAACAGGTCGATGATACCGGTTAAAAATGCTTCCAAAAAATTGACAAAGTAGCCAAATTTGAAATCAATCCATCAATAAATCGTTAAATAATTAAACACAGCTCTGTCAGTCATTGCTATTGCCCCCCCGCATACATATGTATTAGGCTGGGGGGGTAGAGGTTAATAGGGTGAGTCTCATCAGCTTAAGTCGCGTCCCGAGAGATCAGCTTTAATTTCAACCTACTTCACGTTTTTTCAGTACACATCTGTGGGATGCACCGTTGAAGCTCCCCAGAGCGACTGGACGTACAGCGCTAGCAGCTGTCGGTTTAAAAAATAAATAAGTAATCGATAGGTGATATCTGGAAGAATGAAAGCTTAATAAGATAGATCGAGTTCTGAAAAGACTCGTGATAAAGGAGGCAGACGCAAATATAACGAGCCTGTTTGAAATCGACAATTCAACTGTGTAACCTTTGTCATAATTAGACGAATATCTATCTATCTATCTATCTATCTACCTATCTATCTATCTATCTATCTATCTATCTATCTATCTATCTACCTATCTACCTGTCTATCTATCAGTCTGTCTGTCTGTCTGTCTGTCTGTCTATCTATCTATCTATCTATCTATCTATCTGTCTGTCTGTCTGTCTGTCTGTCTGTCTGTCTGTCTGTCTGTCTGTCTGTCTGTCTGTCTGTCTGTCTATCTATCTATCTATCTATCTGTCTGTCTGTCTGTCTGTCTGTCTGTCTGTCTGTCTGTCTGTCTGTCTATCTATCTATCTATGCTACATATTCTTTGGCGTTTAGTGTCGATGGCTTCGCTGCGCCCTCTGCCGGTCATACGCAGAATGCACTCCCGACTCGTTTTCTGATACGCTGGTATTGAGCTGTTTGCAAAGCGCTTGAACGCACCTGACGCGCCTTGCTTGCTAAATATACTGGGATCCACAACAGACTTGTGTAAGCCATTAGGAATATACCAAGATATAGGACTCGCATAGCAAGCGAGGTATCCAGAATCAAACCCAGATCTTTGGTATTATTATATTCAGTTTTTTTTTCTTCATATAATTCTGTCAAAACCGTTTAAAATTCCCTACCATAAATTAAGTGAGATAAATACATTGTAACAGTCTTCCGAACACGAGAAGGGATCCGGTTAATCAGTTTGTAAGTGGTCTGCTTTCCCACCATCAATCTATCAAGCTGAACTGATAACCCCTATCTGACAGAACGACCCTGGGAAATAATAACACACAATACAAAAAACTCAATTGAAAATCGCGCTGATAACCTCACCGTCGACACTTTGACATCCCTGTATTGCTATGGTTATCAGATCTGGAAATGGCTTCTATTTAAAAAAAAAAAAAAAAAAAAAACATTATATTATATTAACAATTCGGTAACAAAACTTTGACATGTATTTAGGCACAGGAAAGAACGGCCTAGTGGTTAGAGCTGAAGGACTGGGAGGGAGGGAAGCAGTGTGGCTCTAGTGGAGCTGAGGAGGGACTGGGAGGGAGGGAAGCAGTGTGGCTTTAGTGAAGCTGAGGAGGGACTGGGAGGGAGGGAGGCAGTGTGGCTCTAGTGGAGCTGAGGAGGGACTGGGAGGGAGGGAAGCAGTGTGGCTCTAGTGGAGCTGAGGAGGGACTGGGAGGGAAGCAGTGTGGCTCTAGTGGAGCTGAGGAGGGACTGGGAGGGAGGGAAGCAGTGTGACTCTAGTGGAGCTGAGGAGGGACTGGGAGGGAGGGAAGCAGGGTGGCTCTAGTGGAGCTGAGGAGGGACTGGGAGGGAGGCAGTGTGGCTCTAGTGGAGATGAGGAGGGGCTGGGAGGGAGGGAGGCAGTGTGGCTCTAGTGGAGCTGAGGAGGGACTGGGAGGGAGGGAAGCAGTGTGGCTCTAGAGGTTAGAAGTGAGTGTTCTGTCTCGTTAATGCGACTAACAGGCGAAGCAAGGAACATCCTGGTATTTCTCTGTGAGACGAATTGCAAAGCAAGGTTTTCTGGGGTCTCGGGAGGCTGGATTTGAAATTCCATCGCAGTGAGCGGAGAGGAGCTCAGTGCGGAGACTCTGGAGGCCTCCTTACTGACGTTAACAGGTGTGTCGGAGCCAGCGTGAAGTACAAATTCAGCCTCCCCCCTAAGTGATTCGCTTTTCATTACAAATGTCAGGGAAAAGACGCAGCTGTTTCTCCCAAACGAGAAAGCGTGTCGGACTGACGCGAGCGCTCCTGTGTCTCGCTGCCAAGTTCTGCAAAGTGATTTGAGCGTGACAGCAACGCCAGCAAATCTAAGGTACAGTAATTGCAAGACGAAATACAACGGGAGAGATTTTGGAAATTCGCGGAAAGGAACACCGTGAAGATGCACGATGTTGCATTTGTTTGTTTACAAGGTCACAGTGCCTCCCTCCCTCCCAGTCCCTCGATAGCTCCACTAGAGCCACATTGCCTCCCTCCCTCCCAGTCCCTCCTCAGCTCCACTAGAGCCACACTGCCTCCCTCCCTCCCAGTCCCTCCTCAGCTTCACTAGAGCCACACTTCCTCCCTCCCTCCCAGTCCCTCCTCAGCTCTACTAGAGCCACACTGCCTCCCTCCCTCCCAGTCCCTCCTCAGCTCCACTAGAGCCACACTGCTTCCCTCCCAGTCCCTCCTCAGCTCCACTAGAGCCACACTGCCTCCCTCCCTCCCAGTCCCTCCTCAGCTCCACTACAGCCACACTGCTTCCCTCCCTCCCAGTCCCTCCTCAGCTTCACTAGAGCCACACTGCTTCCCTCCCAGTCCCTCCTCAGCTCCACTAGAGCCACACTGCTTCCCTCCCTCCCAGTCCCTCCTCAGCTCCACTACAGCCACACTGCTTCCCTCCCTCCCAGTCCCTCCTCAGCTCCACTAGAGCCACACTGCTTCCCTCCCTCCCAGTCCCTCCTCAGCTCCACTAGAGCCACACTGCTTCCCTCCCTCCCAGTCCCTCCTCAACTCCACTAGAGCCACACTGCCTCCCTCCCTCCCAGTCCCTCCTCAGCTCCACTAGAGCCACACTGCTTCCCTCCCAGTCCCTCCTCAGCTCCACTAGAGCCACACTGCCTCCCTCCCTCCCAGTCCCTCCTCAGCTCCACTAGAGCCACACTGCTTCCCTCCCAGTCCCTCCTCAGCTCCACTAGAGCCACACTGCCTCCCTCCCTCCCAGTCCCTCCTCAGCTCCACTATAGCCACACTGTTTCCCTCCCTCCCAGCTCCTCTGCTCTACCCGCAAAGCCACACTGCTTCCCTGTTTGCCCAGAAGCACAAATGAAACATCGATTTGCTGCTTCATTGCCGAAATCATATTCCTGGTGTGTGTAACAGAATGTAATTGCATTTTAATTGAGAGTTAAATATCCATGAATCAAAAGCAACGCCAAATACCAGTCACCATGGAAACAGAACGCACCTGATCTTCAGAATGCAATCTTCTAATAAGCGAAGGTTCTAATAATTTATGATCCTCTGGAGGGGGGGGGGGGGGGGGGGGGGGGGGGGTCCTGATGGAGAGCAGCTCTGTAAACAAAACTAATTTCAAGATAGCAAAAAAGCACTTGAAAGTGATATTGGGCCAGAAGGGATGAAAAGAGATTGCCTTAATATTGCAAAAAAAAAAAAAAAATGGTGCCGTTTCATCAACCATCCCTCCAGCATTGCATATAGCGAGCGTGTGTGTGTGTCTGTGTGTGTCTGTGCGTCTGTGTGTGTCTGTGCATGTGTGTGTGTGTGCGTCTGTGCGTCTGTGTGTGTGTGTCTGTGCATCTGTGTGTGTCTGTGCATCTGTGTGTGT
>NW_026707565.1:140000-147500 GCF_902713425.1 Acipenser ruthenus
CGATACGACATAATAAAAAATAGAACCTTTCATATCTTGTTACCATGGTATTTTTTTTGCATGCATTTAGTATTGTTTACACTGCTTTGTCGTGTTTATTTATATGCTTTATCATATGTGCTTTACAATGCTTCCCTATGCTTTACCAGACCTCTCTGTGCTTTACAATGCTTCCCTATGCTTTACCAGACCTCTCTGTGCTTTACAATGCTTCCCTATGCTTTACCAGACCTCTCTGTGCTTTACAATGCTGCCCTATGCTTTACCAGACCTCTCTGTGCTTTACATTGCTTCCCTATGCTTTACCAGACCTCTCTGTGCTTTACAATGCTTCCCTATGCTTTACCAGACCTCTCTGTGCTTTACAATGCTTCCCTATGCTTTACCAGACCTCTCTGTGCTTTACAATGCTTCCCTATGCTTTACCAGACCTCTCTGTGCTTTACAATGCTTCCCTATGCTTTACCAGACCTCTCTGTGCTTTACAATGCTTCCCTATGCTTTACCACACCTCTCTGTGCTTTACAATGCTTCCCTATGCTTTACCAGACCTCTCTGTGCTTTACAATGCTGCCCTATGCTTTACCAGACCTCTCTGTGCTTTACAATGCTTCCCTATGCTTTATCACACCTCTCTGTGCTTTACAATGCTTCCCTATGCTTTACCAGACCTCTCTGTGCTTTACAATGCTTCCCTATGCTTTACCAGACCTCTCTGTCCTTTACAATGCTTCCCTATGCTTTACCAGACCTCTCTGTGCTTTACAATGCTTCCCTATGCTTTACCAGACCTCTCTGTGCTTTACAATGCTTCCCTATGCTTTATCACACCTCTCTGTGCTTTACAGTGCTTCCCTATGCTTTACCAGACCTCTCTGTGCTTTACAATGCTTCCCTATGCTTCACCAGACCTCTCTGTGCTTTACAATGCTTCCCTATGCTTACCACACCTCTCTGTGCTTTACAATGCTTCCCTATGCTTTACCACACCTCTCTGTGCTTTATAGTGCTTCCCTATGCTTTACCAGACCTCTCTGTGCTTTACAATGCTTCCCTATGCTTTACCAGACCTCTCTGTGCTTTACAATGCTTCCCTATGCTTTACCAGACCTCTCTGTGCTTTACAATGCTTCCCTATGCTTTACCAGACCTCTCTGTGCTTTACAATGCTTCCCTGTGCTTTACCAGACCTCTCTGTGCTTTACAATGCTTCCCTATGCTTTACCAGACCTCTCTGTGCTTTACAATGCTTCCCTATGCTTTACCAGACCTCTCTGTGCTTTACAATGCTTCCCTATGCTTTACCAGACCTCTCTGTGCTTTACAATGCTTCCCTATGCTTTACCAGACCTCTCCTTGCTTTACAATGCTTCCCTATGCTTTACCAGACTTCTCTGTGCTTTACAATGCTTCCCTATGCTTTAGCTATGCTGTGTGTGTGTGTGTGTGTGTGTGTGTGTGTGTGTGTGTGTGTGTGTGTGTGTGTGTCAGACAGAAGCCTCGCTGTCTATATTGTTAAACCATCTTGTCTAATTACCGCTCTCCTAGATATAATCTCGTTCCAGTGCGAGAGCGACCGACCGCCTCTTATCAGCCCTGAGCACCGCGGCTCGCCGGAGGAAGGCTCTTCGAGAGGGGTTAAAAGGGTGAGGAAACAGGCATGGAAACCAGCCGGGCCGGGCCTGGAATCTGGCCGTCGCAGCGGCAAGAACTGGGCACAGCGCCCGCTAGTACACCAACACATTTATCACCGCTAGTGGCGATGTAAGCGTATTCAACGACACACCTGGAGCTGTTGTGCTAGATTTGCACACTGCTGTCCATACCCAGACTGAACCTGGTAGACAATGCAGCCTTTTAGAACTGGAACTCAGAACCTCAGAACTGTCTCCGTGTTCTTAGAACACGCCTCTGCGAGTCACTCAGGTTTTCATGCAGGCAGGTACAGACAGGAGATGAGTGACGCCTCTGGAGGGGGTCTGATAGATTTGCACACTGCTGTACAGTGTGTGTGTGTGTGTATAGGATTTATAGGACGAGTTGGCTCGGGTTCAAGGACGTTACTATTTTATGTTCTGAGAGGCGGGCGGCGGGCAGAGGGGAGAGCTCTGACTCAGAAATTCTCCAGACAAGCGAGCCTGATTGATGTCAAGTGTTGCCGAGATAAGGAAGCGCTGGAGCCGACCAGCGAACCCTCACACCCCGCCGCGCTGACACAAGCTTCCGTAGCTCCCGCCGCTCGGCGCGTTCACCGGGGAGCATGGACTTTCTCTCCCCGATGAATGATTATTATTATATAATAACCGTTTCCATGCATTTCATTTTTCAACCAGAGAGTTTAAAAGCGCAGATAAAAAAACGCATTAACTGTATCTCGGTGTGTTGAAAGCGGTTTTAAAAATAATTTTAACCAGTCGAAATTCAGTTCCAGACTAACCCCCGACGCGTTGAGACTCACAGCTGTGTGTGTTTATTTCTGAATTACTCTCTCTCTCTCTCTCTCTCTCTCTCTCTCTCTCTCTCTCTCTCTCTCTCTCTCTCTCTCTCTCTCTCTCTTCTTATCATAATTGATAAGGTTCTTAGTAAAACCCCACATTGATTTAGTACCTGCCTCGCAGATAAGATTGCTCTGTCGAGGCTAAGCGAATTCCCAGACTCCCTTTGGAACGCTCTCCTGGTTAACAAGAATTCCACAACGTTACGTCATAATAGCGTGGCGTTTAGAACTTTGAATAAATTGATAAGTTTTATCGCTTATCGCCATTAATAATAATAATAATAATAATAATAATAATAATAATAATAATAATAATAATAATAATATCTATTTTTATATAGCGCCTTTCATAGTGTTCCATCATCACAAAGCGCTTTACAGAGGCAAGCTGTGAACTGTGCATTATATGCAGAGTCACTTCCAATAGGACGTTGATTTAACATCACAAATAAAACTCATACTAACTTTTATCAATCAATCAATCAATCTTTATTTTTGTATAGCGCCTTTCATAGTGATCCACCATCACAAAGCGCTTTACAGAGGCAAGCTGTGAACTGTGCATTATATGCAGAGTCACTTCCAATAGGACGTTGATTTAACATCACAAATAAAACTCATACTAACTTTTATCAATCAATCAATCAATCTTTATTTTTGTATAGCGCCTTTCATAGTGATCCACCATCACAAAGCGCTTTACAGAGGCAGGCTGTGAACTGTGCATTATATGCAGAGTCACTTCCAATAGGACGTTGATTTACCATCTCATCTTGAAATCATAGTCAGAACATCTTAACACAGAAATGATCAAATAAAGCAAGTCACAATATTGAAATGATTTGAGTACTAAGCTCTCAGAATGACTAGCACATAAGCGCCAGTAGAACACGTTTTTGTTTTTTTAAAGGATACTCCACACGGGTTATATTTATATTTTCTACTTGCTT
Source organism: Acipenser ruthenus (assembly GCF_902713425.1). NCBI lineage: Eukaryota > Metazoa > Chordata > Actinopteri > Acipenseriformes > Acipenseridae > Acipenser > Acipenser ruthenus. Next base: position 143,448 of record NW_026707565.1, read on the forward strand.
ACAGGTCTGCAGCATTGAAAGAGTTGAGAAATATTGCGGGTATGTATTTAAGTGCCGTCCTGTAAGTCTGCGGTATCTGGATAGCATTAATCAGGCACTTTTTTTTAAACGCGTATCACTCTGTGTCGAATCTTTTCCTCAGTGCAATCTATGCTGAGAGATAGAGATAGTCTGTTTATCCCTAAACTAAACACAGCATAGCCCACCACACGCAGGCACGCACGCACACACACACAGACAGACACTCAGACAGACACACACACACACTGACACACACACACACACACACACACACTGACACACACGCACACACACACACACACAGACACTGACACACACACACACACACACACAGACACTCAGACAGACACACACACACACACACTGACATACACACACTGACACACACACACACACACACAGACACTCAGACAGACACTGACACACACACACTGACACACACACACAGACACTCAGACACACACACACACTGACACTCAGACAGACACACACACACTGACACACACACACACACGCACACACACACATACACGCATACACACACACACACACACGCACAGACACACACACTGACACACACACACACACTGACACACACACATACACACTGACACACACAGAGACGTACAGACACACACACTGACACACACACATTCACTCACTCACACTCACACAGACAGACTTAATCTGCCTCACAGATTCATTTTTGGAAGAAGAAAACATTTTGAGGAAAATTCTCTCTCTCTCTCTCTCTCGCTCTCTCTCTCTCTCTCTCTCTCTCTCTCTCTCTCTCTCTCTCTCTCTCTCTCTCTGGGGTTCATGTGTAGATAGAAGAGGTTAAGATCATCCCTTAGCTAAACTGAACACCACAGAGAAACCGTGTTTTAAGGTGACTTATGAATTTGAAACCACGCAACTCGCTGCAGTTACAAACCTACTCCTCAAGCTAAACCTGAAGAGGAATAAAAAATAATAATAAAGAAAATCGTCCTCGGATGATGAGCTGCGCAGTTAAAAAGGGGGGTGGTACCTTTGATAACAGGGTCACGGGCGAGCGAAGGCGCAGTTTTCAGATAGCTGTTTAAAATCAATTAGCGGCAGGGCACATGTCTCTTCGACAGACAATCCATCCTCCTACACCTCCCTCTGAAAGATTGGGAGAAGGGGGGCTGATCCCCTCTCCTAATTCATTCAGCACCGCTGCTGCCTCTCCCGTAAATAGATCTCTGTTTATCTCTGGCTGGAGTGAAAGATATCGGTTTTGCAGAAACACTCGCCTGCAGAAAAAGAGATAATTGAATCGGTGACAGGGTGTTGGGGTCAGATAGCGCTTGCATTTGGAGCAGCTGTCTCGTTCTACAATGAGGTGGAAGAAACGGGCAGGTTGATTTGATCTGCGTGGAACCCTTGGCGGGATAAAGTGGGGGCTGTTTTTTTCTTTGGGGGGGGGGGGGGGGGGGGGAGGGATCCCAGGATAACCGTGGATGATGTGATCCAATGGCATTCCACTGCATGATTAAACGCTGTAAAAATAATCCCGATGAGAGGTATACTAGGGTACAGGGTGATGAAACCAAGCATGCCGCACTGCGCTGTGCTAGACTGGACTGGACTGGACTGGACTGGACTGGTCCCATTCTAGTTTAGCTTCCCTTTGCTTGATTGTGCGCATTGACACTGAAAATGATTTAAGGAAAGAAAGAGATATCAATACGCAAGAGAAAGAAAGGACCAGAGAGAGAAAGCAATATTAACCCAAAAGAACCCGCCACACTCTCCTCCGCCTCCTCCTCCCTGCTTTATTTTGACAGCGATCTTTTCCGAACAACAGCCCCCCATTAGCTTTATTGAAGGCAGAGAATGGGGCGCTCGGGTTTATAGACGCATTAGAGATCAAGAGAGAGGGGGGGGGGGGGGGGGGGCAGCCCAATAAAACATTGCCGATCTCACAGCGTGTCGATGGGGGGGGGGGGTGCAAACAGGCCGGGCTGTATATTGTCTGCTTATCAGATCGTTCACAGAGCGCTCGTGTGAACTGCTCTGCTCTGACCCGCTATCAGGCTGCTTGCAGGAGATTGCATTTCCCTTTCTTTCTTTCTTTCTTTCTTTCTTTCTTTCTTTCTTTCTTTCTTTCTTTCTTTCTCTTTCCTAGATTATTTTTCTTTCTCTTTCTTTCTCTTTCCCTCCTTCCTAGATTCTTTCTTTCTTTCTTTCTTTCCCTCCTTAGATTATTTCTTCCTCGCTCTCCCTCTTTCTTTCTTTTTCTTTCTCTTTCCCTCCTTCCTAGATTATTTCTTCCTCGCTCTCCCTCTTTCTTTCTCTTTCTTTCTCTTTCCCTCCTTCCTAGATTCTTTCTTCCTCTCTTCCTCCCTCTCTTTCTTTCTCTTTCTTTCTCTTTCCCTCCTTCCTAGATTCTTTCTTTCTTTCTCTTTCTTTCTTTCTTTCCCTCCTTCTTAGATTCTTTCTTCCTCGCTCTCCCTCTTTCTTTCTCTTTCTTTCTCTTTCCCTCCTTCCTAGATTCTTTCTTTCTTTCTCTTTCTTTCTTTCTTTCTTTCCCTCCTTCCTAGATTCTTTCTTCCTCCCTCTCTTTCTTTCTCTTTCTTTCTCTTTCCCTCCTTCCTAGATTCTTTCTTTCTTTCCCCCTCTTTCCTAGATTATTTTTCTTTCCTTCTTTCTTTCCTTCCTTCCTAGATTCTTTCTTCCTTATCTCCCTCTTTCTTTCACTTTCTTTCTCTTTCCCTCCTTCCTAGATTCTTTCTTCCTCCCTCTCTTTCTTTCTCTTTCTTTCTCTTTCCCTCCTTCCTAGATTCTTTTTTCTTTCTTTCTTTCTTTCCCCCTCTTTCCTAGATTATTTTTCTTTCCTTCTTTCTTTCCTTCCTTCCTAGATTCTTTCTTCCTTATCTCCCTCTTTCTTTCACTTTCTTTCTCTTTCCCTCCTTCCTAGATTCTTTCTTTCTTTTCTTTCTTTCTTTCTTTCTTTCTTTCTTTCTTTCTTTCTTTCTCTCTTCAGTCATTTTGAAATGTCCGTCCAGATGATCAGCCCTCCACTACAATGCAATGCTCTGTGCAAGCCGAGTGCAGCTGCGCTGGGTTGAGGTGGGATGGGACCCGAGGGCAGGGCAGTGCAGTGCAGTGTGATTCATTTCATCTCTCTGTACCCTGCTACACCTCACTGGATTTTATTAAACATCCTCATATTACCCTGTGCGGTTTTGGTCAGTATCAGCCTGGCCTCCTTATCAGATGGCTGTGTTCACTGCCTGCCTGCCTGTCTGCTGACAGACTCCACACTCTCAAACCCAGCCGTTCTCTCACCTGCTTTATGATGCTTGTCCACTCTCTGTGGATTGTATGCGTGCTTTAACCAGCTCACTGGAGAGAGTCTTACAGTGTGGGCCAAACCAGACTGATTCACTCAACACAATAGACACACAAACACACACACACACACACTCACACACATACGCACAGACACTGAGACACACACACTGAGAGAGACACACACACACACACACACACACATACACACACACAGAGACACACACACACACACACAGACACACACACACAAACAGAGACACGCAGACACACAGAGACACGCACACACAGACACACTGAGACACACACTCAGACAGACACACACACACACACACACAGACACACAGAGACAGAGAGACACACACACAGACACATACACACACAGAGACACAGAGACAGAGAGACACACACACAGACACATACACACACACAGAGACACACAGACACACACACACAAAGAGAGACACACAGAGACACACACACACACCTAATCCGAGCCCTCAAGAATTCTCACACTTCCCCGGTACACCGTTCATTCATTTCAGCTCCAGGAAGTTCTTTGTTCGAGCACTTCCTGTTGGGAAGCTGGGTGTAACTCCCTTGTGTGCGGTAGGGGAAACGCAGAGCGAGCTGGCTCCAGCGCTGGCATTGTGTTCCCCAGACCCCCCTGGCGTGGAGCCCGAGCCTGACCCCTAACCCTGCTTGAAGCCCCCT
>NW_026707565.1:152500-170000 GCF_902713425.1 Acipenser ruthenus
GTCACCGCATCTTTGTTCCGCCACTCGACCTGTTCGTCTTAACCCGAAAGCGCGGTCATCCGGGTACTCGCCAGGGGCTGCCGCAGGAAGAAGGTAAGGAGCCGAGCTGGCTTTAAAAACAGAGACAATAAATTCAGCTTTTTTTTTATTTTACACGATAAAAACGGGGTCGGAAAGGTGGTAAAGGAGTAACTAAGGTATGCTTTTATCGTTTCGTGTAATTTAGAAGGATTTACGTCGCTGGCATCGACTTGTTTTGGAATAAATAAAACATTTTAAAAAATGAACGAGACCCGTGTCTGAGGAGGTCGCTCGAGCTGAGGAAGATTCTCGAACATTTATATTAAAATATATTTAAAACATAAATTAAAAAAAAAACGATTTCTAATACTGTACCTCTAAGCAAATAAAAATACAATGTGTCACGTTTCCACGACGCAGGCCAAACTCGGTGAAAATGTTTTTATTTATTTATTTATTTATTTATTTATTATTAATTTCTTAGCAGGCGCCCTTATCCAGGACGATTTACAGTCGTAAACAAAAATACATTTCAAGAATCACAGTACAAGTAATAATACAATTAAGAGCAAGATAAATACAATGACTTTGGTTCAAGCAAGTACAAGTGTGACAAAATCCGATTCAATAATACAGCAGATAACAGTGTCAGAGATAGTTACATCAGAATATGATTAAATACAAAATACTACAGATTAAACACTTGGCAGATTACAGTATTTTGAAGTACAGGATTAAATGCAGTAAAATAGTATTTATACAGGAATTTAACCCGTTTGAGACCTAGATTTCCGTTACAAGGCGGTCCTGTCAACAAACACTTAACTCCAGAGCTCAGATAAACCACAACGAAGAATAAATTATACATTTTCATGGGTATTGTCTCAATTTGAAAAATAATTACCTATATTTAGTGTTCCGCGATTTCGTTTTTTTTTTTTATCCCTCTCCGAGTAAACGGACACGTTTTGATCAGTACAGACTAACAATTTCCAATATTGCTGTATATGCAGTATTAAACTGTAATGGACATTGTAATTATATATATACACGCTACAGCCCTCGACTATTCTCGACTATATCGCACCCAATTGTACCAGTACTTTAGAACATAAGTAAGTTTCCAAACGTGAGGAGGCCATTCGGCCCATCTTGCTCGTTTGGTTGTTAGTAGCTTATTGATCCCAGAAATCTCATCAAGCAGCTTCTTGAAGGATCCCAGGGTGTCAGCTTCAACAACATTACTGGGGAGTTGGTTCCAGACCCTCACAATTCTCTGTGTAAAAAAAGTGCCTCTTATTTTGTGTTCTGAATGCCCCTTTATCTAATCTCCATTTGTGACCCATTTGAGAACAGTGCTAAGCCTGTGGTTCTCCTCCCCGCAGCTTTCTTGGCGCAGACATGGCTGATAACAGCGACGACGAGTACGATCGCCGGAGAAGAGACAAATTCCGCCGCGAGAGAAGCGACTACGATCGCTCGAGGGAGCGAGATGACCGGCGCCGGGATGACTGGAACGACAGGTAGGGGTTTGGAAAGGGTCCGGCTCCCGCTGTGTAGCGTTTAAAGAGCCGTTCGTAGTTATCAGTTAATGGAATTAATTTAAATACCACACTGTAGGAGGCTTGGTGTGTGTCTTGTTATTATTAAACTAGGAATGGATCAAACTGCTGCGCAATGGGGGTTGAGGCTTGCTGTGGCTGAAGCCTTTAATGCAGGGGTTGGATAAAGTTGCCTGTTCCGCTCCTGGTCTTATTCCAAGCCCTGTTCTAAATGGTTTTATTGAACTAATGTGTCCGTCCAGAACCTCTTCATGATCTCCTGTTAAACCTGGAGTGGAATAGCCCTCCAGGATCGGGATTGGTTGGAAGCCTACTGCTCCTAAGGTTTTTATTTTGTCTTTCTCCCGTTCAGGGAGTGGGATCGAGGCCGCGAGAGGCGGAGCAGAGCGGAGTACCGCGATTACGACCGGGGACGGAGAGAGAGATTCTCCCCGCCGCGGCACGACCTGAGCCCGCCGCAGAAACGCATGAGGAGGGACTGGTGAGCACGTCATAATAAAAGAACACTGAGTAACCGGGTCAGGAACTCTGAGCACGTCATAATAAACCACACTGAGCAACCGGGTCAGGAACTCTGAGCACGTCATAATAAAAGAACACTGAGCAACCGGGTCAGGAACTCTGAGCACGTCATAATAAAAGAACACTGAGCAACCGGGTCAGGAACTCTGAGCACGTCATAATAAACCACACTGAGCAACCGGGTCAGGAACTCTGAGCACGTCATAATAAACCACACTGAGCAACCGGGTCAGGAACTCTGAGCACGTCATAATAAACCACACTGAGCAACCGGGTCAGGAACTCTGAGCACGTCATAATAAACCACACTGAGCAACCGGGTCAGGAACTCTGAGCACGTCATAACAAACCACACTGAGCAACCGGGTCAGGAACTCTGAGCACGTCATAATAAACCACACTGAGCAACCGGGTCAGGAACTCTGAGCACGTCATAATAAAAGAACACTGAGCAACCGGGTCAGGAACTCTGAGCACGTCATAATAAAAGAACACTGAGCAACCGGGTCAGGAACTCTGAGCACGTCATAATAAACCACACTGAGCAACCGGGTCAGGAACTCTGAGCACGTCATAATAAACCACACTGAGCAACCGGGTCAGGAACTCTGAGCACGTCATAATAAACCACACTGAGCAATCGGGTCAGGAACTCGCACAGTCCACAGTCTTGGGGCTCAGAACTCCCCTCAATGAAGTCTGTTATTATTAATATTGAAATGATCAGGAGCCAGGAGTTTGAGCAGGGTTACAAACTCACACTAGCCCTGCTGCTGCTGCTGCTGCTACACCCAGTCCTGGGGTTCAGAGCTCCCCTCAAATGTAAATAAAATCGTGACCTGAAGGAAAGTCTTTCTGTATCTGTGACACATGATTTGTCCTCTCTCTGTTTTTAATCTCTCTCTCTCGTGTTGTGTGTGTTCTGTTTTTTTTTCTTTGTTTTGTTTGCAGGGATGACCACAGTGGAGACCCGTACCACGGCGGCTACGACATGCCCTATGGGGGTGGGGGGCCCCCCAGTTATGGCCCCCCTCAGCCTTGGGGACACCCCGACATGCACTTGATGCAGCCTCACCACGGCATCCCCATCCAAGCCAGGTAAGCCCCATGGCACAGGTGCGCAGGATCAGTTCAGATAAACAGCTGTGCACATTAACATGCTGGCTCTTACTTATTAATAATTTGCAAGCAGAAGCGACTCCTCTTCATGCAAATGCAGTTGCGTGGAAGGATTGCGATAGCGTGCCTGGCATAAAACACTTTGTTTTTTTCGTTGTAGCTTTTAAGAAAGTTTAGTCTCTTTTGTCAAGGTGTTGCGATCGCATTGGCGCTTTCTCTGCTTGTTAATGAAAAATGAACGCTTGCTTTAAAAAAAAAAAAAAAAAATACATTTTAAAGCATTTGTGTATCGAGATACACAAATGTCTTAACAGGTATCTATTGAATTCTTAAAGGAGAGTAGAAAAGTCGGGCAGGGGGGGGTGACACCAAAAATCAGACTAGAAGTCGTGTTTATTTCTGCGTTTTTGTTTGTTTGTTTTTCGCGGTGGGCAGGCTGGGTAACCTCCACGATCTGGACATGGGCCCCCCTCCGCCCGTGATGAAGACCTTCAAGGAGTTCCTGCTCTCGCTGGACGACTCCGTGGACGAGACGGAGGCCGTGAAGCGGTACAACGAGTACAAGATCGACTTCCGCCGGCAGCAGATGCAGGACTTCTTCCTGGCGCACAAGGACGAGGAATGGTACGCTGCTCCACTGCGCGCTCTCGCGCCGCGCCAAGCTCACTGCGTCTGTGGGGGGGAGAGAAAAAAGTGTGTGTGTAGATATAGATAGATAGATCCCAGAAAACAAGCTGTTTGTTTATCTGTGTAGTTTTGCTGAGTTTTCAAATTGTTGCTAAAGTTAATTTTTTATCTAGCCCAGCGGCGTCGGACTCCAGTCCTCGAGGGCCGCGAGGTCTTCCGGTTTTTATTCCAACTTGAGCTCTCCGTTAACTGTTTTTAATTGATCTCATTTATATTTAATTGGACACACGTTTTTTTTAATATCCCCAACCCCCCCCACCCCCCACCTCCCCAGGTCTTTTTACAGTTTGATTTAGGAAAAAAAAAAGAAAAAATATGCACTGGATTCATGGAACATTTTGAGACCTGTAGAGAAGTGTTCAGTGTGTCCAATTAATCAAATAATTAGACCAATTAAGTAATTGAGAGCAAGGAGGGGTGGAACGAAAGCCACTGTGAGCCCCTCCAGGAGCTGAGTTTGACACCCCTGGTCTAGAGCATGTAGGGATTTTACAAACATCAATCAAGTCCTTTTTTTTTTTTCCAAAAAGTCCTCTTTTTCTAGGATTTTAATCTCCTTGTAATTCATGCCATTAACTCATGAAGTACTAAATTAATTTCTAATTTCTTAGTGTGAAACAGAACGCAAGCTGTATTTATGTAATTTGCATTTAGACTTTTTTTTTTAAAACAAATTAAGATTTCTCATAACAATCTAATAAAGAAGTAATAGGAACATGATGTCGGTTTAACAAAACAAAATTAAAATAATGTTAAACTGGTGTTAATGGGCTCTATTCACATAACATTAAGGACTATTTAATAAGCAGTTCTCGTCCGATTTTTAATTAAAGTTTTCATTTTGAGATCCGTATAAAAATAGTCCTTAATTATGTGCATGTGATCCATGGACGCTTGGAAACAAAACCCAAGGACTCGGGTTTTAATAAATGTAGCTTTCTTTTCACTTTTGAGTTGTATAAAGATGTCAAAGTGTATGCATATATGTTTTGTTTAACAAAACCCTTCTTCCCTCCCCCCCCCCCCCCCCTCCCCTTCAAATTCCAAGGATTCCGAAGAACAAAACAGGATTGTTCCTTGTGAGCCTCACCGGATATGTATTGTCTTGTCGCTCTGCTCGTTTTTGTAGACAGAGAGGGTTTGCGCTGCGCACAATGCAGCGTTTAGCGGTACAAGTCTTAGGGTCCGATAGCTAGACAGGCGCACATATTTTTTTTTTGTTGGTAGAACGCAAACTAAAAACAGACGCGCGCAAAAATTGGGTGAAGTGGATTTAAAAATAAAAAAATAAAACCCACTTCGACGAAAACGTACAGAAGAGCCCATAAGTGCACGCACGCACGCACACACAAAGAAAAAAATGTGTGGTGTGTTAAGTCCTAAAAGAAGCTAAGGTAAATTGGTCCACACAAGTGATGCATTTCTTTGTCATAAATATTTAGTTTTTCCAATCTTCTTTTGTTGTTAATGCTAAGTGAGAGAGGTTTCCCAGTATTATCAGGGCTGGAAATAAGACTCCTCTTGCACAGCAGTTTGACCCATTCCAGGTTTTTACTACAAACCCCAGTGTGTGTGTAAGCACCGTGCTCGGGTGTCTTATGACTAGTAAAACCAGGACTGGATCAAACCGCTGTGCAACAGGAGTCTTGTTTCCACCCCCGAATACACTTCCTCCCTGTACACGCTACCCTAATACTGTGTGATCGACAAAGCGTTGAAGCCAGGTTACCTTCATGCAAAATTCTCAAACCGTGACCATCACGCGTATAGGCCATTGCTACTCAACTCTGACCACTGAGATCCATTCCAGTCCTGGCCTTTATTCCAAGCCGGTCTCTGAGTTAGTTACCTCATAACCGCTTCAATTAAATACATTTAGAACCAGCTTGGAGTGAAAACCTGGACTGGAATAGAGAGCCAGAGTGGAGTACCACTGACCTAGGCAGTATGAATAGGGTACAAGAACCAAAATAGTTTGACCTATCCCAAGACTTTTACATGAAGCAAATTGACATGGATTACTGGGAAACCCTAGCCTGTTTTAATTGTTGTAGATTACAGCTTATAACTAATGCATGTCATTTAATTGATGAAATATATATATATATATATATTTAAATGCGTTGGTAACGGTTACTGATTGCCTGCTCTCATCCCTGCCCCCCCCCCCCCCCCCCCCTCCCTTTCTTCCCACGCATCCCGAAATTCTTCCCGAAGGTTCCGGTCCAGGTACCACCCGGACGAGGCTGGCCAGCGCAAGTCTGAGGCCCGTAGCGCCTTGCAGAACCGGCTGGGGGTCTTCCTCTTCCTCCTGGAGAACGGCTGGTTCGATAAGATCTCCCTGGACATGGAGAAGGCGCCCGAGATCCTCAAGGTCCTCGATGCAGGTGAGTCGACCTGGTCGTGGCTTCCTGGGTCTTAACAAGCACACGCGCGTGCACACGCGCGCGCAGCAGTGTCTTCGTTTTCGTTATTCATTTGTCCTTGTAACACAGGGCTGTCAGACTCCAGTCCTGGAGGGCTGTCTCAGGGTCTTCTGGTTTTCATTCAAACTCGAGCGATTTATTTTTAATTTTAAAAACAGCAAGAGAAAAGGAACACTTAACCACACATGGTAAAATGAGGGAGAAATTATTATTATTATTATTATTTGTTTATTTAGCAGACGCCTTTATCCAAGGCGACTTACAGAGACTAGGGTGTGTGAACTATGCATCAGCTGCAGAGTCACTTACAACTACGTCTCACCCGAAAGACGGAGCATAAGGAGGTGAAGTGACTTGCTCAGGGTCACGCAGCGAGTCAGTGGCTGAGGTGGGATTTGAACCGGGGACCTTCTGGTTACAAGCCCTTTTTCTATAACCACTGGACCACACAGCCTCCTTCTCACACCCTGAGGTTTTCATGCAGGCAGGTATATTGTGTAGCCTGGCTGGTTTTGTACTAGGATCTTATTCAGCACAGAGCAGAGTTTGGCACCTCTCTGAATCTTACAGCCTTGACTTGAATCTCTTCTTCCTCCTCCCCACCCCCCTCCTCCCGGCAGCGGTCATCAAAATGGAGGGCGGGACAGAACACGACCTGCGCATCCTGGAGCAGACCACAGAGGAGGAAGAGAATAAGCACGAGAAAGGGGCGCCGGGCGGAGGGGAGCCCCCCAAGAAAGAGGAGCCGAGAGGCGGGGACAGCGACCGCAAGCTCGCCGACAAGGAGGACAAAAAAGAGGACAAGGTAAGATTCAGACACGGCAGGTGAATCCTAAACCAATCGATCTTCATTTAACTAGCGCCTGTCGCGATTTTGATTCGCTTCAGTGTGCTTCTACCTTTTAAAAATAACACAAGTAAAAGATGACACAATACAAAAACATCCCCCTTAAATTCTGCACAGTCTTGTTAGCGGTTTTAAAAAAAGCTGTGAGGAAAGCAAGTCTTAGAAGTATTAAAAAGAAAAGGCTGCTCAAATAAAAGTAACTTATGTTTCTCTTTTGTTTACTTATTTTTTTTTTTCCCCCCTGTCGAAGGGGGAGAGCGGGGGTGAAAGTGTGGATGAGAAAATCAAAAAGCCCTCCGAGGATGAGGGAGAGAAGTCGGCCGCGAAGGAAGAGCCAGAGAGCAAGAAGGTACGGAGCAGCGTGGAGGGGAAGAGAGCTTTGTGGTTTGGGGGTTTTAAATGTCTTCTGTACTGAAAATGCACGTCGTCCCGCGAATGAGACGTAAAACAAACGAGGTCCTATAGCAAGCGAGACTGCGGCAGCTGTGATGCGTAGTTCAGCCTCTGGTCTCTAAGTCGGTTTGGATAAAAGTGTCTGCTGAATTACTAATTCATCATAATGATGTGTAATTTTGGTTTTATATCTCTTAATCTATTTCTATTATCAAGTGTTTAAAATAACCTGATTTTGTAGCCAAACAATGTCCAGAATTTGGCTTATAAGTTTGTGATCAGGTAAGTATGCTATAAAATGTTGCTACTTTTGTTTTGTAGAGTAGGAAGTAGTTTTAAAGCATTTATTTTTAGTCTTTTTCAATATAAACATGCTTTTTTAATGTAGTCTTAAACACTGTGGTATATTTTAAGAATACAAATGGGTAAGTAAAAATAATCCTTTTTTAGTTTGGAGTTAGTAAGGCAGAAATAAAAACAGCAAATTGGATGCAACACGGCCACAAAGGTGTTAAGAATTTAATTTTGACGTTAATTAAATTTTTTTCTGTGTGCAGGTGAGCAAGAAACGTAAGAGGAAGCACAGCGGGGATGACAGTTATGATGAAGACGAAGGCAGCGTGTCCGACTCGGAGTCTGAATCTGAGAGCGAGAAACCAGCAGAGGAGGAGGAGGAGGAGAAAGAGGAGGAGGAAGAGGAGACTGGTGAGTGTGTGTGTGTCTCTCTGTGTGTGTCTTCTGGTTTGAAACGGTTTTAAACTGTGAAAGTCTTTCTCGGTGTCTTCAATTTATCTGTCTCTCTCCCGCAGTGGAGCCCAAGGAGAAGGAAGAGGAGGATAAACCGAAGGAGGAGAGGAAGGGGAAGGAGGAGAAGAGGGAGAGGAAGGGGAAGGAGGAGAGGAAGGGGAAGGAGGTGGAGCTCACCCCCCGCCCGCTCCACAAGACCTGCTCCCTGTTCATGAGGGGCCTCGCTCCCAACATCTCCAAGGCAGAGATCGTGGCGGTGAGTCCTAAATAAGACTCCTATTGCATAGCGGTTACGCCCATTCCAGGTTTTACTACAAGCTTGATTAGTCTGTGTGTCTAGGTAACAAGCTCAAGTGTGTCTTATTATTAAACTCATAGTAAAACCAGGAATGGATCAAACTGCTATGCAAGTCAAGGTAATATCATGCAGCAGGGATGGAACTAAGACTCCTATTGTGTAGCCGTTCCTCCCATTCCAGGTTTTACTATGAGTTTGGCTAGCCACAGCGTGTCTTATTATTGAACTGCTTGTAAAACCAGGAATGGATCGAAGCAGCCCCCCCACCCCCCCCCCCCCCCCCCCTTTTTAATGATCTAAACTGCGGTGGTGTTTAGACTGTGTGTCTGACAGCCCTGTTTGATTTCAGCTGTGCCGAAGATATCCAGGGTTCATGAGAGTTGCACTTTCAGATCCACAGCAAGACCGGAGGTGAGTTTTAATTTGCTTTTCTCCATAGCTATAAAACGATAACTTTTTTAGAAGCCCTGAAGAATTAATATTTTGAGACGTTAATTAATCAATTTAATTCCAATTTTTTTTTTTTTTTTTTTAATCTATTCCCAATTTCAATTCCTTCAAAGGATTTGGTGTTTCACAGACATCCTTGCTGTGATTTGCTTTCATTTGAAGCCAGTTTTTTTTAATTGACTAACCAACAGCGACTTCAGTTTTTAAAGTCAGTTCGTTTGTCGCTGTGAGAAGCTCGGGTTTTTTTAACAGAATACTGCGCGTTGCTGTTTTGATCAGTGACGTGTCAGAATTGATTTAAAAGGCAATGAGAATCGGACTTTTGAAAGACAGGCGTTTCTGTAAGTTGTTCTCCAATAGATTTTAGAGCCTCTTCACTGATGGTTATAGAGCAGGGGGCTCTGGTCCTGGAGAGATACAGGGTCTTCTGGTTTTCCTTTCAGCCAAGTTCACAGTTGCTTAATTGCACACATTATTGGCTTAATTATTCAAGATGAAGATGTGTTCCAGATCTTTAGCCACTTATGTAAAGACACCTGGAAAACCAGCAGGACTGGGTCTCTCCAGGACCAAGGTTGGAGACCCCTGCTATAGAGCTTTTAATCTTCCCAGGGGACAGTCAGTAACGTCTGTGCATCGCTGCCCGTGCCCACTCCTCACCCCCCTCCCCTCCCTTAACACCCTGCGTGCCGTCATCTCTCTCTCACGGCCCCTCCTCTCTGCTCCACAGGTTTTTCCGAAGGGGGTGGGTTACGTTCGACCGCAGCGTCAACATCAAAGAGATCTGCTGGAGCTTGCAGAATATCCGGGTGAGTGCTGCGCTGGCTTGTTTCTGTGTTTTTTTTTTTTTAAGCTTTCTTGGAAGTTCTACAATACAACGCCACCTGTGTTTTATTCTAGCATCCCAGAGTGCTGTACAAAGCTTAAACAAAATAGCTCATCCTATATAACATACTCCAGTTACAACCAATTTTATTATTATTATTATTATTATTATTATTATTATTATTATTATTATTTATTTCTTAGCAGACGCCCTTATCCAGGGCGACTTACAATTGTTACAAGATATCACATTATTTCTCATTATACAGATCACATTATTATTTAATTTTTATATACAATTCCCCAGTTATGGGTTTTTACTGGAGCAATCTAGGTAAAGTACCTTGCTCAAGGGTACAGCAGCAGTGTCCCCCCCCCCACCTGGGATTGAACCCACGACCCTCCGGTCAGGAGTCCAGAGCCCTGACCACTTCTCCACACTGCTGCCCTAAAAGCCCTTTATTTTAAAAATAAAAGTAAGTTTTCAATTTTGACTTAAAAGAATCCGTTTCAACCTGCCTAATGTCAACCAGAATAGAGTCCCACAAAACTAGACAGATAGATAAAATAAATGACAGCCAGCTGTTTTGTTTAACTTTGTACAGTGCTCTGGGATGCTGTGGTGTGAAGGGCGCTACATATATATATATATATATATATTAGTGTGGCATTATACAGGGTAGTGCTGCCGGCTCTGTTTTGCTCGTTTTTAACAGCGTGTGCGTTTGTTTCTGTCTTTGTGTGTGTTTGCTCTGTCCCAGCTGCGAGACTGCGAGCTGAGCCCCGTGGTGAACAAGGATCTGGTGCGCAGAGTCCGCTACGTGAGCGGCATCACGCAGCACAAGCAGGTCCTGCGCAACGACATCAAGCTGTCTGCCAAGCTGATCCACGCCATGGACGAGCGAGAGCTGCTGTGGCGCTCCAAGGACAAGGGCAAGGGAGACGCCATCGCGGTGAGGAGCCAGCCCCGGCGCGGGGGGGTGGGGGGGTCAATTCCTGTTAAAGTTCATTTAGAACAAAAGTTTGCGATTTAGAGGAAAACCTGTTTGGCCCAAAATCATTTTTATATAGCGCCTTTCATGCAAGTAGTATCTCGAAGCAACACTACAATACAAAGCCAAGAATCGCAAGATACACTTTGTGTGAGGATCCCCACGCGTGTCGCATACACAGAACCACTGCCAACAATTAGACCGTTCAATACGAAAATAAAATAGTCCTAATGAATATGTTAAAAATATATTTTAAAAGTGGTTGTAATTGTATAAAAAAAAAAGTGTGTGAATTAAAACATTTACTTTTTAAAACAAATTGCATAAAACTTGAAAATAAAAAAAAAAAACTGGTTGTAATTGACCATGTCTGCATGTCCTTCGGATGAGACGTAAAACAAACGAGGTCCTATTGCAAGGGACTCTGCAGCAGCAGTTTTATAGGAGGCTCTGTGGTCCAGTGGTTAAAGAAAAGGGGTCTCGATACCAGGAGGTTCAAATCCCGGCTCAGCCACTGACTCCCTGTGTGTGTGTGTGTGTGTGTGTGTGTGTGTATGTGTGACCCAGAGCAAGTCACTTCACCTCCTTGTGCTCCATCCTTCGGGTGAGATGTTGTAAGTGAATCTGCAGCTGATGCATAGTTCACACACCCTGGATAAAGGCATCTGCTAAATAAACTAATAATAACGATGCATAGTTCACACCCCTAGTTTGTGCAAGTCGCTTTGGATAAAAGCGTCTTTTAATTGACTCTATTATTATTATTATTATTAATATTATTAATAATGTGTTCTGCAGATGGCAGCTCAGAACCCCATCCTGAAGAACATCACAGACTACCTGATCGAGGAGGTGAGCGCGGAGGAGGAGGAGCTGCTGGGGAGCAGCGGGGACCAGCCCGAGGACGGGGCGAAGGAGGGTAACCCCACTGAGGTCACCATCGAGAGGGACGACAAGCTGGTCAAGGTAAGGGCACCTGTGCAGTGCACTGTACGCATGGCAAGGCTTGGAACTCAAAAAGGTTAAAGTGATGATGATGAGGAGGAGGAGGATAGTAACAGGCTTGGTCAAACACACTTCCTTTTTTTTTTTTTTTTGACCCAAAGGTGTGTTAAACGTACCGAAACGTTGGGAAGTTTTGATCAAAATAACTGTGTGTGTGTGTGTGTGTGCGCACAGTACCATAGTCTGGTCTTGTGACCCGGCCCTGTGTTGTGTCCTCTAGGTGCTGGACCGGCTGCTGCTGTACCTGCGTATCGTTCACTCCATCGATTACTACAACAGCTGCGAGTATCAGTGTGAGGACGAGATGCCCAACCGCTGCGGCCTGCTGCACGTCCGGGGCCCCGTCCCCCCCAACCGCATCACACACGGGGAGGGTAAGAGCTGGGGGTGGGGTGGGGAGGGGGGTGCTACCCAGGGAGAGCGAACGATGCTGTGAGAATGAACAAGACCACTGGGGGGGTGGGGGGGGTGCTTTTTAAACACAGCTCTGCCGTTCTCCTATTTTTTTAAAACATATTGAGTCATTTTTAGCAGACGCTTTTATCCAAAGCAACTTGAGACTAGGGAGTGAACGATGCAGAGTCACTTCCAATAGCACCTCATGTTTGACGTCTTGTCCGAAGCATGGAGCACAAGGAGGTTCAGTGACTTGCTCAGGGTCGCACACACACACAGTGGGTCAGTGGCTGAGCCGGGATTTGATCCACCATCTCGCCGCGTGCGAACGGACCTCCACAGTAAAGGAGCTCGAGCTAAGTGTGTTTGTTTGTTTGTGTGTGTCTCCCGTGACAGTGGTGGACTGGCAGAAGACCTTTGAGGAGAAGCTGAACCCGCTGTTCAGTGTGAAGGAGAGCATCTCCGAGGAGGAGGCCAAGAAGATGGGCAAGAAGGACCCCGGGCAAGAGGTGGAGAAGTTTGTCTCTGCAAACACACAGGAGCTGGGCAAGGACAAGTGGCTGTGCCCACTGAGTGGCAAGAAGTTTAAGGTGTGTGTGTGAGGGGTGGGGGGGGGGCCTTTGTCTATGTATGTGAATTTAGGGCAGTTTTATTTATTAATTTAAACAGTGGTTTTCAATGTTTGGTTTTTTTTGTACCCTATTGCAGATTATACCCTTGATTTTCATTATCTTTTTTTATTTTATTTAGGCATCATGTTCTGATTTGTTCGCTGGTAATGTTAATTTATTACACTTCAGTTTCTGATTTGTTTCAGTTTTGTTTTTGTTTTTTTATAGGTGTAGAACAGGTTTTTTTATTACTAACATGCCACACCTAAAGCTATACATGCTGTTTAAAAAAAAAACAAAAAAAAACCATACATTAGTTGCAGTGGCTATGGTTGAAAAAGATTCATTTTGTTTTAGTGGTAGCTTTTACTTTGGGTTTTTTTTTTTTTTTTTTTAATCCTAGTTTTAGATTTTTACCCTTATTTCCATTATGTTTTGGTACGAGTCTTCTCCAAATCTCCTTGGAAGTTACAATCCAGGGAACACCCTCTCTCTGATACAGGACTGGGTGCAGCAGCAGCAGCAGCAGGGCTAGTGTGAGTTTGTAACCCTGCTCAAACTCCTGGCTCCTGATCATTTCAATATTAATAATAATAACAGACTTCATTGAGGGGAGCTCTGAACCCCAGGACTGGGTGCAGCAGCAGCAGCAGCAGGGCTAGTGTGAGTTTGTAACCCTGCTCAAACTCCTGGCTCCTGATCATTTCAATATTAATAATAATAACAGACTTCATTGAGGGGAGCTCTGAACCCCAGGACTGGGTGCAGCAGCAGCAGCAGCAGGGCTAGTGTGAGTTTGTAACCCTGCTCAAACTCCTGGCTCCTGATCATTTCAATATTAATAATAATAACAGACTTCATTGAGGGGAGCTCTGAACCCCAGGACTGGGTGCAGCAGCAGCATGGCTGGTGTGTGAGTTTCAAGCTCAGCTTTTTAGGTCTGGAAAGCTCCAAGTAACTATTGTATATCTTAAAAATAAATAATAAAATAATCAAATGGTTTTGTTTTGCAGGGTCCGGAGTTTGTTCGCAAACACATTTTCAACAAGCACGGGGACAAGATCGAAGAGGTCAGGAAGGAGGTGATTTTCTTCAACAATTTCCTGATGGACGCCAAGCGACCGTCTCTGCCTGAAATCAAACCGCCCCCTCCCCCAGCGCCAGGTGGGTACCGCCAAAAGAACCAAGCAAAATACATGCAGATCGATTCATTCATTTATTTAGATACAGCACCTTTCCCAAAGCGCTTTTACAAAACAAGCTCAAATTAAACTAATATCAAACATTAAAATACAATACTAACAAGTAAAATGCAGTGTGGAGTAGTGGTCAGGGCTCTGGACTCTTGACCGGAGGGTCGTGGGTTCAATCCCAGGTGGGGGGACACTGCTGCTGTACCCTTGAGCAAGGTACTTTACCTAGATTGCTCCATTAAAAACCCAACTGTATAAATGGGTAATTGTATGTAAAAAATAATGTGATATCTTGTAACTATTGTAAGTCGCCCTAGATAAGGGCGTCTGCTAAGAAATTAATAATAATAATAATAATAATAATATACAAATGTCTTTTCCATAAGCTTAGAGAAGAGCAGGAAAAAAAACAAAAAAACAGGCTTGTAAGAGACTTTTAAATTCTTCGAGTGTCAGAATTTCTGCCGACTAGAGGCAGGGAATTCCAGAGGAGGGAGCACAAGCAGGAAAACCCAAAGTGACCCACGGGAATAAGGGAATGTTCAGCAGCTTGGGAGTAGTTGACGTCTTGGGCTCCATTGATAGACTCCACACCAGGATGCCTGAAGGTTTAAGTAGAAAGGGATACTGCAGCATTATGTATACTAAATTACTGTTTAAGGTTTGTAATAGAAATTAAGAGAGTGCAGTTACCACCATGGCATCAAACGCCTACAAGTACCTCCGCTGTTTTGTTTTCAAACACACTTTCCCTCGACCACAGGCGTGTTACACAGAGCGGAACGTTGAAGTTGGCTGTTTTTTGAGAGAAAAAAATCTCTCCTGTCTATCTTCTCTTACACATGCATACACAAACGCACATGGATATGTTAAAATAAAGAGAAAACCACATGGTTACTGTTTCCATTACAACTAAAACTCAAGTGCTCTCTCTCTCTCTCTCTCTCTCTCTCTCTCTCTCTCTCTCTCTCTCTCAGGTGTACTGAATCAAGGAGTGCCCTACCCTCATCAGTCCCCGCAGAGTCTGATGGGATTCGGACAGCCTCGCCCTCCAGTCATGGGCTACGGAGGTAAGGGTGCCAACAGAAAGATTTGATTAATACTTCCCTTTCTCGAAACTCTGTAAGAGCACGCCTTTGCATTCTGTGTGTGAAGCAAGTGGCACTTCCAGTAAGTCCAAGTAGCCAGTTAAAAATCATTGTGTTTGTGTAACGTGCACGTGATTCACAGCTGCTGTTTAACCGTTTTCAATTCAAGCCTTTGTCAGATTTGCATGTAGTCTTTATATATAACATTTCACCTGTTCAGATTAGTTTAGTTTATATACGTGTGTGTGTGTGCTAACAATTTATTGAACAAAGACTATAGGGGTTTATCGTAAGCCCTTGTATAAAAGTACTAAGCACACAGTGGTCAGTTCAGTTATTTTTCTCATAAGCTATAATGAACATGAAATATAATAGCCTTATTTAACTGTGCCATGCTTGGACTAAGCCTGATCTCTCCTGTTTCTAAAATTATTCTTCTGCACAAGCAGGTTTGACACCCTGTTTATTTGCCAAGGCAGGCTACTAATGTTTTTAATCAGCATGAAAAACCCTTTTTTTCCAAATTCACAGCAGTTAGTTCTATTCCAGGACCTCGTTTGTTTGACGTCTCATCCGAAGGACGTAGCACAAGGAGGTTCAGTGACTTGCTCAGGGTCACACACACACGCACACACACAGGGAGTCAGTGGCTGAGCCGGGATTTGAACCTCCTGGTATCGAGACCCCCTTTCTTTTAACCGCTGCACCCCCGAGCCACATTTTGTTCCTAAACCTTTTCTTGTGTTTTTGATCTCCAGGTGGGCCCCCGTACCCTCCGAACCAGTACGGTGGAGGGAGAGGCAATTACGACTCGTTCAGGGGGCAGGGCGGTTACCCGGGGAAACCACGGAACAGGTCGGTAGCAAGGAGGCGAGGTTCCAGTTTGAGTTCTCCAGACGATTTGTTTGGTACCAATGCTGAGAGCCATTTGATGTTTGAAACTTGATCAACCCTTTTTTATATATTTTAGAATTGGATTGATTGATTGATTGGTTTATTTTTTGACCAGGATGATCAGAGGGGACCCTCGAGCCATCATAGAGTACAGAGATCTGGATGCTCCAGAAGACGTCGACTTCTTTTAAACTGTCCGTTTAAAAAATAGAGAGGATTTTTTATTTTAATGATGCCCTGGCGCTTTTTTTTTTTAACCCTATACTAACGTTTCTCAGATGTTTTTGTCCCTGTATATTTCACTCTGCACTAATGCTAAAATGTACGCCAGCAATTTTCCAATAAAAACTAAACAAAGAAACTACGGGCTTGCCAGAATATACTGTCATTGGTTTTCTCTCTCGGGAGTGTGTGTGTGTCTCCCCCTCTCGCTCTCTCTCGCTCTCCCTCTCTCTCTCGCTCTCCCTCTCTCTCTCGCTCTCCCTCTCGCTCTCTCTTTCCCCCTCTCTGTCTTTCTCTCTCTCTCTCTCTCTCTCACTCTCTCTCGCGCTCTCTCTCGCTCTCTCTCTCGCTCTCTCTCGCTCTCTCTAGCTCTCTCTCGCTCTCTCACTCTCTCTAGCTCTCTCTCGCTCTCTCGCTCTCTCTCTCTCTCGCTCTTTTGATCTATTAGGTTTTGTTATTTCTCTCCCATTACACTCCCCCCACTCTGTTTCCTAAATCACAGTACATTGAGATGAACATTTCCTGTCTATTGTGCAGTCAGGGTCCTATTCCATTGTGGGTAGATTCACATCTGTTTTCCTGTACAAAAAAGTGTGTGCCTGTTTATCGAGAATCATGTTATTATTTCACCTTTTACTTGGGGCAAGACCAACCCCCACTGATCTTAAAATGAAGTAATACAGGGATGGAAATAAGACTCGTATTGCACAGCAGTGTCACCCAGTCCAGGTACTCCTACCAGCTTGATCAGCCCCCAGTGTGTCTAGGTAACAAGCTCAGGTGTGTCTTCTTATTAAACTCCCAGTGAAACCAGGAATGGATCAAACTGCTCTGCCATGGGAGTCTTATTTCCATCGCTGTGATAACCGGCATTTATTATTGGAGGGATGAATATAAGACTCTTGTTGCACAGTAGTGTCACCCATTCCAGGTTTTACTACCAGCTTGATTAGCCCCAGTATTCAGTGTCTGCTGCTTTAAGAAAAGGGCTTGTAACGAGGAGGCCTCCGGTTCAAATCCCAGCTCAATCACTGTGACCCTGAGCAAGTCACTGAACCTCCCTGTGCTCCGTCTTTCGGGTGAGGCGTCACAGGAAGTGACTCTGGAGCTGGCGCATAGTTCACTAGATAAAGGCGTCTGCTAAACAAATTTGATAAAATGTCATTCTTTGTACTGAATGTAAGGGTATGTTTTTGTGTGTC